>NW_020949772.1:1881213-1908780 GCF_900497805.2 Vombatus ursinus
AGATAGATAGATAGATAGATAGATAGATAGATAGATAGATAGATAGACAGGTAGATAGATAGATAGAAAGACAGAAAGATAGGCACATAGATATAGTTTAGATATATAGATAGAAATAGGTAGATAGGTAGATAGATAGATGGATGGATGGATGGATGGATGGATGAATGGATAATAGAGTAAAACATTTTATGAAGTGCTTACTTTGTACCAGGCACTGTGCTAAGCACTAGGGTTAAAAATTAAAGCAGGGGAAGAAATACCTGCCCTCAGGGAGTTTACATTCTGGCAGAAGAAGACTACATATAAAGAGGAGTTGGGAAGAGGAGATTAGAATCCAAGGTAAGTAGGGGCAAAGATGAGAAGGATGACTGGAATGCAAGCAGCATTTTGTAGAGATGACCAAATAGTGGCATAATAGAAATTCCCATAAACCTGCTAATTAGTTTTAATGACATTTTATTTATTCATTTAACAAATGTCTCCTGAATGTCTACTAGGCTGGGAACAACAGAAGATTAAAAAATTATAAGAAATGGTCCCTCTTCTGGATGAATTTACAACCTGGCTGGGGAAAGATGACAAATTCAACAAATTAAGCAACACAAGCAGCATTGGTAAATGACAAATGAATGGTAGGGACGGTAGGGGTGCAGAAGACTGTGAGCTGCATGTTTACTCATTGTTTCAACTCCCAATACTGCTTTATTTTTTTACTGGCATTCAAAGCCAAGAGAACATAGGCTGAACATAGCCTTCTGGAAATATGACATTCTGCTGAAGTCTGATCAAAAGCAATAAATCTCAACACACTATATCATGGCATCTGTGAGCCCAGGTCCCTGACAATGACCGTGTGATTTGTTCCCCGTAAGAGCTCAACAAATGTTTGCTAAATTGCAAATTTCACAGAAGACAGTCCACGGGGAAGCTACTTGGACGACTTGTGTATTTCGCTCATTTCCTCATGCTGAGGATCTAAACTGGTTAGGCCAAATGGTCTTCCTGCCACACCATTACTCTGTCCTCCCTGGGAGCCCTATTCCCTGAGCTTGCAATGCACAATGGATAGTGGGCCAGACTTGGAGTCAAGAAGACATGAGTTTGAATCCTGCCTCAGATACTTACTAATGGTGTGACCCATTTCCTCATCTGTAAAATGGGGATAATAATAGCATCTACCTCTCAGGGTTATTGTGAGGATCAAATATGATATGTGAAAAATGAAAGGCAGATCTTAAAGCACCATCCAAATCCTAGTTATTATCTATTTTTTGAGACATGATCAGAGTTTCATTTACCATGTTAAAGCTCAAGGTAGGTACATTTCAAAGGCATGTATTTGTCTGGAAGCCAGCTTGTGGGGGTGGCTGAAAATTCACAGTCACAATCCTGCTCCTGAGATTCATTCCTTGACAGGTATCTTTCATGAAAATTACATTTTCTACAAAAATGATTGGCCACCCACTGCTCCACAATCCACATATCGTCACAACGCTTATTAGTCAAGACTGCAGATTCTATCAGTGTGGCTGGCGGAGCGACAGAGAATCATCTATTAGTAATCTAATCCTACATGTCTGGAGAAAGGAGCCGATATTATCACAAAAAATTGTGTCTTGCTTTATTGATTTTTATATTAACATTAAAAAAGTCTCCAATGAACAGAGTAGTGATAAAATGATGAATATTCCCACTTTCTCTCCTTGTCTTCAATATCCCTCAGCTAGAATTCCTACTTGGTCATAAATGACCCAATCCCTTCTTTTATGCAAACACACTGCCCAATATGAATACACACATGAGGTGGCTCATGGCCAGTTTCCAATTAAGAGATCCAAACCTTTCTGTTCCAAGTCCCTAATCATCCCAGTTTCCACAAAATTTCACTTCTAAACTGATAGAGTTATTGGATTTTGTCACTTCCTCATATTGCATGTGATTGAAAATGCACTGAGCTTCCCTTACAGTAAGACCTGTTTCTCTTGGTCTTTAATGGGACCAGTTTTTAAGACACTCTTTCCAAAGATGGTCTCCATATGGGAAAAGTAAAGAATCATTGAGTTAAGAAGCTAGGTGGTTTAATGGATAGCAAATTGGACCTGGAATCAAGAAGACCTGAATTAAGTGACATTTACTAGCTGTGTGACCCTAGACAAGGAACTTAGCTTCTTTGTGCCTCAGTTTCCTCATCTGCAAAAGGGTGATAATAACAACACCTACCTCTCTGGGTTGTTGTTAGGATTAAATGAGATAATATTTATAAATTGATTTGCAAAACTTGAAGTTCTATATATGCTGTGATTGTTGTTGATGGTGATAATAATGAAACCCAGGACACTATGATGGAGGGAAAAGAGCTAAGTTTACTATACGGAAAGTGGGATGCTAGTCACTAGAACAAATATTAGAACAAATATCCTCCCTACCCTCAAAGAGTTTATGGTCAAGTATGGATAATTAGATTTACAAAGAGATAAACAGGCTTATAGATTTAGAGCTAGAAGAGCCCTTATTGACCATCAAATCCAACTCCTTCCATTTTGCTATTGAGGAAATGGGTCAACAGAGTTCATCCGACTTACCTAGGGTCACTCAGCTATCAAATATCTAAGGCAGGATTTAAACCATCTGTCTGATTCTAAAACCAGTATTAAATCTTTCCTGTTATGATGCAGCTCGTAACTATATAGGGTGTCCCAAAAGTCTTAGGGCTGTTTATTTTCTAATAGTTTATATTTATTGCAAAATAAAATGCAATATATTGTCAATAAGTACATTAGAATTTAAAAGTTTATTTATTTATTTATTTTTTTTTTAGATTCAGGGAGGAAGAGATTCCTTTCACCTTAAGCTGGGAACAGTGGGAGAAATAGATCAGGAAACATTTCATATAGGAAGTATCGTTTGCATCTGGTCCTTGAATATTTGACTGGTCACAATAGGAATAAATGGCTGAAAGAATAAGGGTGCTTTTTTAGGCAAGAGAATCAACTTATAACTTCCAGTGAACATATATTGAGTATCTATTGTGTCAAGTCAAATCAACAAGCACTTAATAAGGCTTACTCTGTGCCTGGCACTGTGTTAAGCACTGGAAATTCAAGTGCAAAGAGAAAGAAAAACCAGTCCCTGCCATCAGGGAGCTTACATTGTAGTGGAGAAAGATAATATATAAAAGGAAGCTGAAAACGAGGAGAGGAGGGGCATGACAGAGATGAAGGTACAAGATGTGGGAGAATTGCAGAGAAAGAAGGTCTTCACTCAGGAGAGCAGCCTGGAAGAGGTATGAAGACTTCACTAGCCTGGGCATTCTCTATAAATGGAGATTCCGCGGAGAACCAGACAATCAGAAGGAGAGGTCTCAGGCTAGAAGGACTATACAAGATATGGGAGCTACAAACAAGAGGAGGATACAAGTATCTAATTATCAATACTGATCGGCTTATCTGAACAAAGTCTTGGCTGTCAATTCCCAACAGTCTAAAGGGTGAAGTGAACTATCAGGATGAATGAGTAGAGAGGAACGATTACTTCCTAGGTCAGACGCAGGAGATTCACATCAAGGCATCCAAAAGTTAAACTTGACATTAGTCTCCCAATGTTTCGGATAACTCTTTAAACTTCTTTCATTATATAGTCCACCTTGGGAAGTGGTGAGTTGAAGTAAAAAACACACACACATACACAAATAATGGAATAGCAGAAAGGTCTAAGTAGGGGAAAAGACTGAATTTTGATTGTTTTTTGGATACAAATAATATATAAAGAGAAAAGAAGGTCATTACCATAAAATGACATCAACACAAAAACTGACATCTACAATCTTGGAGACCTATAAATACTTGAAATGCAGAAGCAGTGACCTACATTAGCACTCAAGTTACAGCCCTAGTGAGGTATGAATTTGAAATGAAAGGAAATCATTTTAGAACAAAGGCGATTCAATGTAGAAAAAATATATTATGGGGGAAATATGAGTATTTCCATCTAACAATTCTGAGGTACTTGTACTCTTTCTTAATAGAGCTCTGGCAGAGGTCAAAGAATCATAGATTTAGAGCTGGAAGTAATTTCAAAGGCCATCCGGTCTACTCCCTCTTATTTTACAAATAAGGAAAATGAGGCCATGAAAGATTAAATGACTGGTTATAGTAACGCAGATCTAGAACCAGAAGGGAACTCAGAAGTCGTAGAGTGCAACCCGATCTTTTCTAAGCTCAATATCACCCTCTCACACATACCCTTTCAATTCTCCCTACTCCCATCTAGACGGCATATGGATACAATGCTGGATTCAGGGTCAAGAAGAATGGAGTTCAAATTCTGCCCAGGGTGACTGTGGATAAGTCAAACAATCCCTCTCAGCCTTAGTTTCTTCATCTGTAAAATGGGGAAAATAATAGCACCCATCTTGTGGGCTTGTTGTGAGGATCAAATAAGATAATATATGCAAAGCACTATGCAAAACTGAAGGTGCTATCCAAATGTTAGTTATTATTGTCATCTGTCAAAGATTTCCGGTCTCATATATACTGAGGTTTGTTTTTAAGGTGGATTTGGACCTATGCCTTCAGGATTGTAGGCAAGCTGAGTAATTATGAGCGAATCACTGAACCTCTGAGTTTCCTCATTTGTAAAGTAAACTGTAAACCTGAATCCACCAAATTATTTAATTAGCCCCTTTATTTTGATCATAAAAATGATAGAATGCTAGGTTAGGGAAGAAACTCAGGGATCTCCTGGCCTGAAACCCATACTTTACACAGAAAGAAACTATTAATTTTTTTAAGCCCTTCAAAATCCAAACCTTTTTTTTTCCCTTTCTAGTCATCTCACAATTTACTCTCCTTTACGTACAGAGACCATTAACAGTGGCCCCTTTGCTGTTCCTCACACAAGATACATACTCCACCTCCTGGTTGCTCATTGTCACTGACAGTCTGCCATGCCTGGACTTCTCTCCCTCCTCATCTCCATCTGCTGCCTTCTCTGGCTCCATTCACTTCTCTTCTTTTCCTATTTTCTTCCAGTCTCTAGTTTCTGCAAGAAGAGGTTAGTGCTTTCTCTCTGAGATCACCCCCAATTTATCTTGTATATAGCTTGATGGTACATAACATCTCTCCCATTAGATTGTAAGCTCCTGGAGGGCAGGGACGGTCTTTGCCTTTCTTCCTATCTTCAGTGTTTAGTATAGTGTCTGGCACATAGTACGTGCTTAATAAATAGTAGGTGCCTAAAACTTGACTTAAGGCCCAAGGAGGTCCTACCACCACCACTTAGTGGCCCTCATTTCCTTACTTGCTTTCCATGATACCACACTGCTGTCACAGAGAGATGCATTTCACCCTTTTATATAATCATTTACACAATGAAATGGTCCAAAGGAGGTTGTACTGTAAGCTCTGTCCTAAAACATGTGACTAATCGCCCAATGATGATTTTTAAATATTCAACTCATTGGCAGAACCCAAATTATCCTTCTCTTGTCAATTAATTAAAACCAAGACAAGTGAAATACTGGTTTTTATTTAAAATTTAGTAAAAAATGGGATACAATTAGATGGCACCAGACGTGATCTCAGCAGGGTTTCAATTATTCTATGGATAATAGTTCCCTAATTCAATACAAAGCTGTAATTAAGAATATAATTAACTTGTGAAGTTCTACTGATGTCATACACCACAAGAGTATATAATGAACCTCATTGTTTTAGAACAAAATCTTTTACCAAGTTGAATTATTCCAGTGGGAGATTGTGTTTTTTTTTACTTATCAATTAAGTGCATAAACTAATTTCTCATGGGCATTTAGCCAACAGATTCATTAAAAAAAAACTTACAAACAATTAAGGCTGTCCAAAAGTGGAATGGATCACCTGAGGTGGCAGTTGGCTTCCTCTTACTAAGTGGCATTGAAGAAGAGCCTGGATGACCACTTGTGGGTATTTTATGGAAAGAATTCTTTTTGTTAGGAACAGCTTGGATGAGAAGGCCTATGAGGGCCCTTCCAGCTGTGGAGTTCTGTGATTTGCCCACTTTTTGAGATGAGGAAATAGCCTCAGATAAGTGAGGTGACTTAAGAGTTATGAAATATTCTAGCTTTGTGACCTTGGGCCAAGTCCCTTCACATTATGGAGCCTCAGTCTCCTCAGCTGTAAAATGGGGATAATAGTGCCATAACTTTTTCCCTTCAAAGGTTCTATGATTTTCAGATTTCAAAACCTGAAATACCTAGAAGAGAGACATAGTATCTGGGACAAGGGAGATAATAATCTCATTGCTGTTATACCAGTTCAAACCATGTCCAGAATGTTATGTTCAGATAACAGCCACAACAATAGTAAGCATTGATATAGTACTTTAGAGTTTCCAAAGTGTTGTGTATATATATATATATATATATAGGTGTAATATATGTATATATGTATGTATATATAATCTCATTTGATCCTCGTAAGAACCCTGTGAAGTAGTTGCTTTTATCTCCCTTTGACAGATAAGGAAACTGAGGCAGAGATTTGTCAAGAGTACACAGTAAGTCTCTGAGACATAATTTAAACTCAGTTCTTTCTGACTCCTAGTATGAAACTCTGCCCATTGAGCCAACTAGTTTTGGGCACCAGAGTTTAAGAAGGATATTGATAAGTTAGAGGATGTTCACAGAAGGGCAACCTGGATTCTAACGGAACTCAACATCAGGTCCCGTGAGGACTGCATGAAGGAACTGGGGATGAACCCTCCAGAGCAATCTGTCTTCTATCACATCTTTAAAAGTCTGCCAAATTGAAGTGGTACTAGGTATTTTTTTTTTGGTTGGCCCATGAGGCCAGAATGAAGGGGATTGAGAAGGTACCAAGATGGAAATTTGAGCTTGATATCAGGAAAATCCAACAATTAGCAATCTCCTAATGAAAAATAAGCTACCTCCCAAGTAGTAGTTTTCACTAGAAATCTTTGGGCAAAGATTGGATGACTCTTTGTTGGGAATGTCCTAGAACAGAGGTGTCAATTTTTTTGTGAAGGAAGTCTGCATCTCCAGTGTCCCCTGTCCCAGGAGATTAAAATACAATTGAGAAATGTTTAACAAAATAAATAAAAATACAACCCAACCTAGATAATGTTAATTTGTGCTTTTCTAAATTAATATGTTTATCCTTTTCTATTTGAGGTTGACACACCATTGGTCACATATAGGGTAGACTAGATGACTTCAGAGGTCCCTTCCTGCTCTGAGATTCTGTGAATTTGTGAAAACTAAAAACAAAACAAAACTGACAAACAACTTCAAGAAAAGGGGAAATCACAGCACTTTCAAGGAGGTGGTTACCAGAGACTTTGGAAACAAGAGATTCAAAGCTTTGCCCATGCTTAAAGAAGAGCAATCCAAATTTCAAATTTAATAGAAAAAAAAGTATGTCATCCCCCTTACTTAAAGGTCCTGTCCTCTTAATTGACTTTCAGAAATAAATGAATTTCCAAAGTCCGCCAATATTTTTGCTTTACATTATGAGAGGCAGCAGGGCATAGGAGATAGGGCATTGCACTTTATATAAAGAAGACCTGAATTTGAATCCCTTTTCATACATTTACTTGAAAATCATTTTATCTTTCTGTAGTTCTCCTCATCTATAAAATTAAAAGGTTGAACTAGAGACCCTTCCAGCTCTAAATCTATGATCTTGGGAGATCCATTGATTTTTCATCCCAGAAAATTGGCATCCCAGAAGACCTAAATTAATCTTTCTATATCCCCACTCCTCCAGGTTTTAGCACAGTGCCATGAAGAGAGCCCATCTTTAATGAATGTTTGTTGAGCTGGGCCTTTTAGCTGATGCATCTTAAGCTCTTTGCCATTGAACCAAGAAGTCCCACTTCTGCCAAAAGAATCATAATCATGATCAACGGAGAGTGGTTTGATGACATAAATGAATGAAGCATTTATTAAGCGTTTACTGTATACAAAGCACTGTGCTAAGCTTTGGGTATATAAACAGAACAACAGTAAGACAATCTTTCAAGGAGCTCACATTCTAGTTAGGGAAGATTTGAGCTGCCAGTGAGATGCAAAGGCCCCATAATCCTTAGGGTGCAGGGGCAAAGCAGATGATAAAGGCTTCTTCTTTAATGACATTTCTACTGATAATGTAATATTCGTTTCTGATATTGTCAAGGACTTTGGGGACAAGAACTTTCTTTTCTGGGTCCTCAGTAGCTGTGGCTACAGCCCCTGCAGGAACGATTGCCTGGATGCCTCTCCACAGGGTTGAATGGCCACAGAGATAGATCAGGAACACAAGTGTAGTTAAAAGAGGTAAGGAAGTCTCTTTTCCTACTCAAGCCATCGGAGGTTAAAGGGAGAAGGGATAACCTTCAGAAAGTAGGCTTTTTTTTTTTTTTAGGCAATTGGGGTTAAATGACTTGCCCAAGGTCACACAGCTTGTAAGTGTCAAGTGTTTGGTCTGAGGCTGGATTTGAACTCAGGTCCTCCTGACTTCAGGGCCGGTGTCACCTAGCTGCCCCTTTTGTTTGTTTGTTTGTTTTATTTTTTTTTATTTTAAGAAAGTAGGCTTTTTAAGGCCACCTGAAACAGTCTCTTTGACAGACCTATACCTGAGCCAAAAAGAACATGGCCTGCTTCTAATAAAGCCTGACACTTCTACTGCGCTTTAAGAATTGCTAAAAAAACTTTTACTTACATCATCCCATTTGACTTGAATAACAGTCTTAGGAGACAGTAGCAGTTAGGTGTCCCAGTGGATACAGCGCTGGACCTGGAGTCAGGAAGACTCATCTTCCTGAATTCAAATCTGGCCCCAGATACTTACTAGCTGTGTGACCTGGGCAAGTCACTTCACCCTGTTTGCCTCATTTTCCCCATCTGTAAAACGAGCTGGAAAAGGAAATGGTAAACCACTCTAGTGTCCTTGTCCAAGCAAACCCCAAATGGGGTCACCAAGAGTTGGACACAACTGAAAAACGATTGAACTGATCTCTATTCCCATTGTAGAGATAAAAGACTGAGACCCAGAGAGGTTAAATGATTTGCCCTAAATCACGCAAGTAGTAAGCAGCAGAGGAAACATTTGAAACAAGTCCCCGGACCCCAAATCCAGTACTCCTTCTTTCAGATTACTTGATGAAACAATGCAATTAAAATAATTTAGTTTTCAAAAGACTGAAGCAGTCAGAGACAACATAGAGATAGAATTTTCTTCACTGGAGGTACAAAGAAAGATTCTCTTTTATTTGCTTCAACAATACTTTCAGGGCCCACAACACCTGGGCTCAAACCAAGCCTAATTTTCTTGTTTTGTTTTGTTTCGTTTCGTGTGTATGTTTCTCTACTGGTTGAAGGATCTTACAGCAATTTTTTTTTCAAATAAATAAGACATGTACCATCTGAAGTGCACACACAGTTATGCCTTATAAGGACTGACAGAATAAAGTACTTTGTTTTGTCTACACAACACAGCATCTGGAACAAGAGAGAAAAAATATGACCGATAATACAGATTTTTTTTCCTTATATGTTGCCAAGTCATCCCAATAGTTCCAAACATCTGGTATTGTGTAGACAAAGATGCTTTATGTTCTTCTCAGAGGGCTGATTCTGCTTTTTCTCCTCTGTCATTTTGAGCTCTCAGATCTCTTTGGGGAAGGGAGAGGAAAGCAATAACGTCTGGAACAGAATCCCCGAGCAATTCTGTTTGTTTCATACGCAGCTGACAAAAGAAATCTCCAACATTAATTCTATCAAGTCGGACGTTTGCTAATGATTTGTTCTTCCCCTCTCCTACTTTGTAAAGCAGTTACCATAAGATCAAAAAGGATGCAATTTATAAGCATCACTTATCAAAGATTAAATTTCAAATCCAATAAACCAGGGCTCTGAGTTATCTAAATAATTATCTCAGTTTTCCACTTCCCAAGGCATATGGAATAACAGTCTCAGTAGCTCCTCTACCCTAAGAATTCTCAAAAAAAACTCTATGAGGGATTCAGAAAGATAGACCAGATGCCTGATTTCCTCTATATTTATACTGATTCTGTTCTGCTAAAGTCCTGTGCCAATGCTACACTGTAGTACAGATATGATCCTGGGTTCTTGAAGACTGTGCCAGTGAAACCTAAGCTCTAGCAGTTGCTACCAATCTTGAAAGCCTTCAAATATGACTGCTCAAATAGATCATGGATTTCTTGTCAGAAGAAGAGATAGGCTCATCATGGGATTGGCTATGTTGTTTAGTCATTTTTCAGTAGTGTCTGACTCTTTGTGACCCCATATGGAGTTTTCTTGCAAAGATGCTTGAGTGGTTTGCCATTCCTTCTTCAGCTCATTTTACATATGGGGAAACTGAGGCAAACAGGGACAATAGTCCTGGTAGATAGATGCTATTACTATCCCCATTTTACATATGGGGAAACTGAGGCAGATAGAGATTAAGTAACTTGCCCAGGGTCACAAAACTAAGGTCTGTGTCACAAATCTAGGGTCTGTGGCTAGATTTGAACTCAGGTTTTCTGACTACAGGTCCAGGGCTCTATCCACTGAGCCACCTAGCCACCTCTTATAACAATAATAATAATAATAGCAACTAGCATTTATATCATGTTTTAAGGTCTATAAAGGACTTTTCAAATATTAATTCAGTTGATCTTACAATAGCCATGGTAGATAGATGTTATTATTATCTCCATTTTGCATATAGGGAAACTGAGGCAGATAGTTGTTAAGTAGTTGCCCAGTGTCACAAAGCTAGTAAGTGTCTGTGGCTGGATTTGAACTTGGTTCCTTCTGACTCCAGGTTCAGGTTCTGGAGTCTTATCTGGAGTTTTATCGGTTTTTTGGTTTTTCTTTTCTTTTTCTCTGCTGGGTGAAGGGTCCTAAAGCCATTTTTTCCCCAAATTAATAAGACATGTAGTAACTGAAGTGTACTCAATTTGCCAGTGAGGATCAGGAGAATAAGGTACTTTGTTTTGTCTATGCAACATAGCATATGGAACAAGAATGAAAAATATGGCCAATAATACAGATTTTTTTTTCATTCTTTTTTTGATCATGTGCCTGCCAAGTCATCCAGATAGTTCTAAACATCTGGTATTGTATAGATACCACCATTCCCTAGCCATGGCTGGGGTCTTGGATAACCATCACTCAAGTTATAAATTGGTTAGCATCTAAATCAGTATTCACACTGTATAAATCAAATAAAAAAATAAATCAAATCAAAATAAAATTTCTGTTTTCTTTTTTCAATAAACAAATATTTATTTTCTCTTCTTCCTGCCCACTGAAGAAAAAAAAAAGAAAGAATAATAAAAGCTTTTAAATACATAGGTCTAGTATAGCAAAACAAATTCCTATACTGGCTACGTCCAAAAATGTGTGTCACATTCAATATATTTAATCCACCATTTCTACGTCCAGAAGTGAGAAGCATTCTTTGCAATGGGTCTTTGGCAATCGTGATTGATCACTGCATTCATCACAGTTCCTAAGTCTTTCAAAGTCACTTACTTTTCCATTATTAATGTTATCATAGAAATTATTCTCCTGCTTCTTCTCATTTTACTCTGCATCAATTCATAAAGTTCTTCCCAGGATTCTCTGAAACTATCCCCTTCATTTCATTTGGTAAAATAGTATTATATTATATTACATTCACATAACATAAATTACTTCTTCTTAAAGTATAAGTACCTGACCCTGAGCTAAGAGTGCACACTGTTTCCTGCTTTGTCTTTGTACCTTCAGCACCCAGCATAGTGCCAGGCACACAGTAGGTACTTAATACATGCTTATAGATTGACAGAGTTATAGTTTCCATAGTGATGAGTGAAATAGAGGGTGTAATTTGGGAAGAACCATCATTATGTAAACAAGCAGATGGGGAAGACAAGTTGTGAAGGATTCAAAGAAGGTGAGATGCTTCTGAAGTGGATCATAGGATTATATATTTAGAACTGGATAAAACCTTAGTTGCTGTCAAGTTCAATCTCATCATTTTACAGAAGAGGAAACTGAGGCTTATGGAGGGGAAAGTAACTTGGTCCAGGGTTACACAACTAGTAATGGAATTGAAACCAGGTCATCAAACTCTAGATCATAGTTAAAAAGATGAAAGGGACCACGGAGGCCAACTCCGACTTCTTCATTTTACACATGAGGAAACTGACACCCAAAGAGGTTACATGATTTGCTCAGTGCATCTGAGGTAGGTTTTTGAACCTAAGACTTCTGACTCTAGATCTGACAGTCAATCTACTACATCAAACAGGACCAAAGTCAGGAAGGAAAAAAAAAAGTTGGGGGCAGCCAGCACTTCAAATTTAGGCAAATCTCAAATGGACCTTCACTATTCCTTGGCAATAATAATAATTCTTTACCTCAGATACCTACAGAAAATTTTTTTCATCTCTCCTCAGAACTCCATTGTTCCTCAACCCCCTACCCAACCTTCTTCCCATCATAGGGTCTTCAATCTTTAATACTTCATATCATTCTCTTTTCTTCTCTTTTGCTTCCATCTCTTGAAAAGAGGTGGATGAATCTAAATGGTGGTCAACACACCTCAGGCCATTGCTCCATTGCTGATGCCCAGAATTATGTGAAACTTTCAGATACAGTAAAAGAATAAATCATCATACACTTGAAAAAGGAGACTACAAAGAGGAATTTTTTTTGTTTCTATTATGTATATATATATATATATATATATATATATATATATATATATTGATTTTACTAAGGCCATTAGTGTCCATGGATAATGACTGTGGATAGGCAGAATTCCACATGATCTGTTTCACTTAAGAGGACGTCAGTTTCATTCCACTGGATTTCATATACTATTACCATCACAGTAGACTTCTTATTTTAGCCAGTCAATGGGTATCCTTCACAACAAAACCCTAGATAGGCTTGTCATGGTTCTTTCTTACTGTATCTCTTTATGACTGGCTCTCTAAATATCAATGAGGTGATACAATCTACGTGTAGGTATTACACAATTGAAACCCCATTCTGTGTGACTTTTCCTTCATTAGAATGTTAAGTTCCTTGAGGGCAGGAACTGTTTTTACCTTTCTTTGTACCTTCAGTGCTTAGCACAGTTCTTGACAGGTAGTCAGTATTTAATTGATGTATATTGACTAGCAGTTGACTTGAGCTCTAGAAGTCAGGGATTATTACTGTCTTACTGTCACTGAATTTCTTTAGGGTTGGGAAGCACATTGCAGTGCATTTTAATTTTGTTCTGGCTCCCCATCTTCCAGATGGTGAGATTGAGCTTTCCATGGTCACACAATGTATCAGTGGAAGCCTATTTTAATTTTTTTAATTCTGAATTTAAATAACGCCTCAAACGTGAACATTCCCATTTGCAGAGTAGAACAGTAAAAGAAAACTATATATTAAACTACATAGCTCTATTGCATAGTTTGCTTTTCTTTTTAAGCATATAATAAATTTAATGTTAATTCCAAAGCTTGTCTGTCCTGGATTCCCTTTGAACTTGCTTCTGTTCCCTTTTCATGGAAATCTCTTGAGAGCAAGGCCAGGACTGATTTTCCACCACTCACTCATCTCTCCTTCTCCATGTCCACACCACTTTTGCATACAAGCAGGAAGAGAGGAGAGTGAACTGAGGGAAAATTCTCCCCAACACACAACTAAACAATTCTGCTGTGATGGATATGATAGATAAAATCTAAACCCTGTTGGCAAAGAATTGGAAACTGGGGGGATGCCCATCAATTGGGAAATGGCTGAACGAGTTGTGGCATATGAATGTAATGGAATACTATTGTGCTATAAGAAATGATGAGCTGGTGGTTTCAGAAAAACCTAGAAAGACTTACATGAATTTATACTGAGTGAAGTGAGCAGAACCAGGAGAACATTGTATATAGTAACAACATTATATGATGATCAGCTTTGATAGACTTAGCTCTTCTCAGCAATACAATGATCAAAGACAGTTCCAAAAGGCCTATGATGGAAAATGCTATCCACAACCAGAGAAAGAACTATACGTCTTAATGCAGATCAAAGCATACTATTTTCTTCTTTTTTGTTATTATTTTCTTTCTCATGGTTTTTCTCTTTTGTTCTGATTTTTCTTTCACAGCATGACCAATGTGGAAATATGTTTAATATGATTGTACATGTATAGTCTATATCAGACTGCTTGCTGCCTTAGGGAGGGGGGAATTTTGAGAGGGACAGAGGGAGAAAAAAAATTTGGAACTCAAAAATGTTGAAAACTATCTTTACATATAATTGGAAAAAAAATAAAATACTATTAAGTGGGAAGAAAAATGAAAGCTAAACCCTGCCCTCAGAAAGCTCACAGTCTGGAGGAGCAATGGAAGGTGCCAGACATCCAGTGTCAAGGAGAATTAACCTACATTTATTAAGTGTCAACTACGTGCCAGGCACTGTGTTAAGCTTTGGGGATACGAAAAGAGGCAAAAGATAGTCCCTTGCCCTGGAGGATCTCACAATCAAATGGGGAAGACAACAATCAAACAGATATGGATGAACAAGATCTTTACCAGATAAATGGGAAATAATTAAGTGAGGAAAATCAGTGGGATTAAAAGGGTTTGGGGAAGGCTTCCTGTAGAAGATGGGCTCTTAATTTGGACTTAAAGGAAGCTTGGGAGGTCAATAGTCAGAGCAGAGGAGAAAGAACATTCTAGGTCTGGAGGAGAGCCAGAGAAAATGCCTGGAGTTAACAGGTTTGTGGAGCAGCCAGAAGGTCAGTGTCACTGGATTAAAGAGAACGTGTCGGGGAGTAATGTGGAACAAGACTGGAAAGGTAGAAGGGGTCTAGGTGATGAGGGGCTTTCAATGCCAAACAGAGTAGTTTGTATTTACTCCTGGAGGTGACAGGAAACCATTGGAGTTTATTGGAAATGTGTGTGTGTGACATGATTGAACCTGTGCTTTAGAAAAAAATCCCTTTAGTGGCTGAAGGGTGGGGGATTGGAGTGGAAAGAGCCTGGAGAGGGGCAGATCCACCAGCAGCTATTGAAGCAGTCCAGGTGTGTGGTAATGAGGGCCTGCACCAAGGGGGTGGCAGTGACAGGGGACAAGAGGGGGCTTACTGGAGAAATGTGGCAAAGGTGACATCGACAGGCTTTGGCAATAGATTGGAGATGGCGGGGGGTACTACCAGGGGTAGATACTTTCCAAGTTTCAAGGATTTGGAGCTAGAAGGAATTTAGAAACCATTTAGGCTAATCCCTTCATTTTACAGGTCAGGAAATTGAGATCCAGAAAAGTCATTAACAGCTATTATTTAAATAACGTGTCATTTTACTAAGGGCTGCCCTCATAACCCTGTGTGGCCATTCGTCCAACTTTCTTACTCTCATTTTACGGATGAGGTAAGAGAGGCTCAGACTTTCGCACATAGTTAAGCGCTGATGCCAGGCCTTGAAGCCAGAATTTGTTTTGAGGCCAGTTAGAGTTGTCTTTCCACTACATTCCACTTTGCAGCACCTGCTTCCTTGGAAGGAAAAGGAATGTGGGATGAGAAAGACAAGTGGGAGGAGGGGGCACCAGGAGAGTGAGTAGAGGAGAACAAGGAAGAAAGAGAGATGGGGAGAGAGGAGATGGAGGAGGACAAGGGCAGGAGGAAGGAGGAGGGAGGAGGAGAATAAGAACAGAGATGGGGCAAGGGGAGAGGAAGGAGAAGAGGGGATTGGGAAACAGCTTGGTGCATAACAAAGAGTTCTGGTTTTTGGAGTCCAGAGGGACTGGGTTCGAATCCCATCTCTGACATCTATTCTCTCTGTGACCTCAGACAAGTCCCTGCATCTTTTCCTTCTAACAGAGGGAAGGCACTAGAATTAATAAGGGTTGGGGAAGGCTTCCTATAGAAGGGAGGGTTTTAATTGGGACCTGAAGGAAGCCAGGGAGGTCAGTAGTTGGAGCAGAGGAGGGTGGAGAGTGTTTTAGGCCTGAGGGACATGCAGAAACAATGCCCAGCTCCTAGAAATAATGTCTTGTTCATGGAATAGCCAGAAGGCCAGTGTTATTGGACTGAAAAGTATGATGAGTCCTCATTTACATCACATGTAAATTGAGGAAATTAGACTGGATGACCTCTGAGATTTAGATCAGTTCTAGACAGAGGCAAGTAAAAGAATATCTATAATCTGTATCTGGTTTAATGTTTGAATGTGTGAATACACACCCATTAATAATTAATTTCAGCTACGAAAGCTTAAAACTGCACTGTAACCTGAGTTCTAATTCTGTCTCAGACACATACTAGTTGTATGATGCTGGGCAAGTCATTTAACTTCTCTCAGCCTCAGTTTCTTCAACTGTAAAATGGGTATAATAATAGTGCCCATTTCTCAAGAGTGTTGTCATGATCAAACATGATAACATGTGGTGCTTTGCAATATTTAAAATAATAGATAAAAGGTATTATTACTAATGATTATATTACTGCATATTGGCAAATTGTCCAAAGAGGAGGATAATCAGTTATAGGCTCAATAATGCACTATTTCTGGATCTGCAAATTGCTTCAGTAGTCCTTGAAAACTATATGGAATTATTTTAAGAAAGCAATTAACATATCTGTAGCCTTTGAGCCAGACACTCTACTGTAAGGTATATACCCTGAAGAAGTTAATGATAATAAGAAAGGCCCTGAATGCACCAAAATATTTATTGCTGGACCTTTGACCATAGCAGAGAAATTGAAGCAAAGTAGATGCCAATTGATTGGGGAATATTAAATTTTGTTTCTTCTTGTATATTCTCCATAATGAGGAAATTCTCTCTGGAAGAAGGGAATGGAAGGGGTACACAGCTCAGGGACTATAGGAAACCTTTCCTGACTCTCAACTACCAGTACCCTCTCTTCCAAACCACCTTTTTTTTAACTTTTTAGTATCCACCTCTTTTTCCACCTTTCTTATCTCTCCAGTCTTCTTAGATGTTTCCCCCCTTCTCACCGTCTCTGATCCATCTGTACTAACCTACCTGCAGTTTCTCAACCAGCTCCTATCTTTGCATCTTGGTACTGGCTATCGATCAGTCAATCAATGAACATTTATTAAGTTCTTCCTATGTTCCAGACAGTGTGCTTAGCCCTGTGCTAAGTCCTGGCAAAAGAGTCCCTGCCTTCAAGGAGCTTACAATCTAATACCCCCATGCCTGGTAAGCTTGACCTTCTCACCTCTGCCTCTAGGTTTCTCTGGCTTCCTTTAAGACGCTGCTCAAAGCCCACCTGGCACAGGTAGCTTTTCCTCGATCTTCTCCTTTTGGACTGCCTTCCATCTATTCTCTGTATCTTGTATATATCCATTTATTTGCATGTTTTCTCCTCCATTAAAATGTATACTTCTCGAAGGGCAAGGACTGTTTTTTTTTTTTTGGTTTGTTTGTTTTGTTTTATTTTTTGTTTGTTTGTTTTGTTTTTCGCCTTTCTTGGTATCTCTAGTTCTTAATTTAGTCTCAGGCACATTGTTGTTGTTGTTCGGTCTTTTCAGTCATATCCAACTCTTTGTGACTCCATTTGAGATGGTTTGCCATTTCCCTCTCCAGCTCATTTTACAGATGAGGAAACTGAGGCAAACAAGGTTAAATGACTTTCCCAGGGTCACATAGCTAGTAAGTGTTTGAAGCCAGATTTGAACTCATGAAGATGAATCTTCCTGATTACAAGTCCAGTACTAAGCCACCTAGCTGCCCTTCTGGCATATAGTGGGAGATTAATAAACACTTGTTAATTGATTAATGTTAAATCAAAAGATTTTTGTTATTCAGTCATTTTCAGTCACGTTCAACTCTTTGTGACACCATTTGGGATTTTCTTGGTAAAGGTATTGGAATGATTTGCTCTTTCCTTCTCCAACTCATTTTACAGATGAGGAAACTGAGGCAGACAGGGTTAAGTGACTGCCCAGGGTCACATAGCTAGTAAATGTCTGAGGCTAGATTTGAACTCAGGAAGATGTCCTGACTCCAGACCCTTCACTCTGTCCATTGTGCCACCTAGGTGCCCTAATCAAACGAAAATTTATTGAACCTGTAGTGATATGATACATGGGATTGGGCAATGGCTTGGCTTTTATTTATGCATTTGGTACTACAAATCCTTAAAAAAAAAACTTGTATTTTCTTACCACTACTTATGGAAAAAGGATATCTATGCCTATCCCTCTTGTGCCCACCCAACAGGGCCTGGATACCCCTGGCAGTCACCTAGTTAGCTAGGTAGCATGGTTAGTAAAAGGACAGGAAATGCAATCAGAAAAAATCTGAGTCTGAATCCCACCTTGGACATTTAGTTATATGATCCTGGGCAAATTACTTAACCTCTCTCAGATAGTTGTGAGAACACAATGAGATTACATCTATGAAGCACTTTGCAAAAGTTAAAGTGTTCTATAAATGCTAGCTATTATTACCATAATAATTATTATTTTCATCTTTTGCAAGTTCTTAGTTCTTTCATTTCCTAGACAATTAACAACTTGTTGGATTGCATTTACTTAATCCTTAGGAGTGAGCCGGGAAGCCAGCCCAGAATAAAGAATTCACCAGGAATAATTCTCAAGGAAGATAATACACTTGGGGGTAACCAAGAGTTGACAGGTTAAAAAAAAAAAGTCAGTTGATTTCAGGTCCATAGAGCCAACACATTTACCAAAGTCAGCCAAAGTGTCCGCAACTGGAGCCGTAACTCAGGGCTAAGTTTGAACTTTGTGCTTGCGAAGAGAAAATACTGCCCTTGGCTGGGCCTCCCACCGTATCTTTGTGCTGCCCCCAGTTTCCTGAGATAGAACAGTAGAACAGAAGAAGCTTGGCCAAAGAATTCATTGGGGAGAGGAGAGAGTGAGATGGGGGAACAGAATGTGGTTCTGCTGCTGGGGAAGAGACTGCAAGCTTCCCACTGCAACTGAAAGAACGCTTTAGCTCTGAGATAGACTGAAAGAAACTTGACCCCGCTGAACTTCAATTTGAGCTCAAGTCCTGGTGGGAAACTGAGTCAGGACTGGGAAGGTGGTTCTCACCGGACACTGCACAGACTGGATAAGATCTCACTTACTTTTTTATTTATTTTTATTTTTTGGAGACAGGTCAATTACTGGGTGACAATAGCGAGCATTTAACAGCTAGCATTTGCAAAGGACTTTAAGGTTTGCAAACAGTTTTATAGATATTATCTCATTTGATCCTCACAATAGCCCAGGGAGGTGGGTGCTATTATGATTCCCCCATTTTACAGATGAGGAAACTGAGGCAGACGGTAGTTAAGAGACTTGTCCAGGGTTACCCAGTTAGTGTCTGAGACTGATTTCAAACTCAAAACTCCTTGATTTCAGGACCAGTGACCTATCCACTGTGCCACCTAGCCACCTCAGACACAGAAAACAAATATGGCCAGGCTTCGTTGTTACTTCACCGGATTGTACCCTATTCCATTTCCCTATGCGTAGTCATTTTCCTAAAATTGACATCCTGTATATGATTTGGAAATGGCATTGGACCAACAGACATAAAACCCTTTCTTCTTGGAAAGAAGTCTTCTTACTGAGTGGGCATCAGAATTATTCCCTTCCTCACACAAAGTCCTATTAGCCCTGATGAACTGGTACTACAGAGTAGCTATTTAAAAATACTTTCCATGTTCCAGATTGTAGGACCAGAGTTGTGGAGCTGAAAGGGACCTCACTGGCCATCTAACCAAATGTCTTCATTAACATGAGGAAAATGAAGCCCTACTTAGAGCTAGAAGTTATCAATTATCAAATTATCAATTATCAAAAGTCCAACCCAATCATTTTACACATGAATTGAGGTCCAGGGATGCTAAGGAACTTGCCCATCACCATACACAGCAGAGCTGGGGTTCAAACCTGTATCCTTCAACTCCAAGTCCAGTGTTCTTTTCGTGTGCTGGATTGGAGTAAGGAAGACCCAGGTTCAAATACTGCCTCAGACATTTGATGTTTGTGTGTCTCCTAGACACGTCACTTAACTGCTGTCTGCCTCAGTTTCCTCATCTGTAAAATGGGAATAATAACCTTTCAGGGTTGTGGGAGGATCAAATGAGATAATATTGTTATATGTATATGTGTGTATATACATGATTATACATACACATATATTTATATATATTTTAAGAAAGAGAGTAATGATGATGATGATGGATGACTAGGGCTAGAAAGGACTCCAGTTGTCACAGAATTTGATGCACACCTGAGCAAGAATCACCTCTCTAACGTTGTCAACAAACAAGTTTGCCAGCCTTTGCTTAAACAGCAAGAGCAACAGGAATAGTTAACCTTTCTATGGTGCTCCAAGGTTTGCAGAGGTGATCAATGCATGACGTTCATTCCAATAAACAAATATTTTGTTGTTGCTGTTGTGGTCGTGATTGGATGACTTAACAGGAACAGAAAGATTTTCAATAAAGCTAGGGACAGACAAGCCCCTCTTTTCTCCTCTGACTCCAAAGTTATTTTTGACTCAGACTGGAACAGAGAGAAGTGAGAGATTTCTCCACTGAGTTGATCCAATGGGTTAAAGTTCTTTGAACTTTAAGGGACACTCCATTACTTCCAATGCTGGGTGGCATTGAAGGGGTTCCAAATTCAAGCATCTCTCTGGGCTCCTCACTCTATCCCCTATGGAAGGCCTTATATTTGCTGCTCTTAGGCTTTGAAAGATTCACTCATGGATACAAAATATGTCAGAGCTGGAAAGGATTTGACAAAGTTCAGGCCAATTCCCTCTACCCCTTCCCATTTTGCAGGTGAAAAAACTGAGCCCAAAGATGGGAAATGACTTGTGGCCTTGGGCAAGGGCACTTTCCTAATCTATGAAATCAAGGGTTGATGATCTGGAACATTTGAAGTCACAAGTTCCCCCATCTAGAAGCTTTCTAATTCCTCCAGCTCTGACATTGTCTGACTTTACAACTGTGAGTCTCTGACTTGCCCAAGATCACACATTTCATTAGACACAGAGTCCAGATAAAGGGTTTGCAGAAAAAGAGATCTACTTCCCTAATCATCCCCGTTATCTTATCTTTAAATAATGTTTTATAACCTTGAGTTGCTTACTATACATCCTGCCATTTAATCCTCAAAAAATCCTGCAAGGTAAAAAATTGTATTATTGTCCACAGTATACGGATGAGGAAACTGAGGTTTGGAAGGCTAAGGTCACAGGTATAAGTAAGTCAACAGCGAGGACTCCAACCCAGGTCTTCTGATTCCTCGTTAAATTCAATCTACTTTCCACCACACTCTACTTTGGAATTGTCTGTTAACTTATCTCTAGCCTCTATAATCTCTGATCTAGAGTACAAAAGGATCTCAAAGGCTATCTAGCACAACTGTTTCATTTTATAGATGTGAAAACTGAGACCCAAGTAGATTAAATGATTTTCCCATCTCATACATGTAGTAAGTATCAGAGGCAGTATTCGAACTCAAGTCCTCTGACCCCATGGTCAGTCCTCTACCCCATTGTTCTACATGCCTACCCTCCCCCAAATCCAGAGATAAAAGTTCAAGTCAGCAAACAAATACCATTTATAAATTCAGCTACATTAGCTCTAAAGGTCATAGTCAATGTTGCCTCGCTTCCATTATTTTCTTCTTGTTATACAGGGTAATTATGGGATTGTGAAATATCACATACACAGTGAATTAGATTGTCTTTTCCCCATTTAGTTAGTATTGTGCTGAACTGACTTCACTGCCCTTAAGGGAACCATATGTCAGGAATATGCAAGAGGGGAGCCTTCTGTGCAGTAAATAAATAAATAAATACAAAGAAAAATGAGACAAGACGAAACGGGAAAGACGCCCAACAAAAACTCTCATAATGCCTAGGCAGTGACAAGGTGAAGCCCCAGATGCTGAGTGCATGCATGAGGAATGGCCTGAGGCAAGCTTCCCTCCTCTAGGTGACTTTTCAGCATAATTACTTTGCTTTCCTCGGTGAGAATGTGATTTGCCTGCTAAGAATTACCTGGGGTCCTCCTTCTCCAGCCTCTAACTTTGTTCCATCCGCTCTCCACAGATGGTAAGTTCCTTGGGCCTCTCTTCCTGGGTACTCACAGATAATAGGATGCTAGATTGAGGTCTGGAAGGAATCCCAGAGGTCTGGTAGTCCAATCCCCCTTTTTTTGACAGATGAAGAAACTGAGGCAGACAAGTGAAGAAACTTACCCAGGGTCATACAGCTAGTAAATGACAGAGCTAGGATTTAAACTTAGGCCCTTTGACTTCAGGTGCCAATACCCAAAGTTAAAAGCTTTTTTGCATTTTAATAGTAATAGCTAACATTTATATAGAGCCTACTATGTGCCAGGCACTGTGCTAAGTGCTTTACAATTATTATCTCATTGGATCCTCACAACACCCCCAGAAGGAATGTGCTATTATCTTACAGATGGGGAAACTAAGGCAAACAGAAGTTAAGTGACTTGCCCAGGGTCACACTAATTGTTGGTAGTTAAGATTTGAACTTAGTTCTCTTGACTTTAGTTGGAAATGCTCAAAGTTAAAAGTTCTTTTCACTGTAATAACAATAGCTAACATATCCACCTCTGGAGAAAGAATTAAGAGGGTCTGAATGCAGATCAAAGCATACCATTTTCCACTTTATTTTTGTGAGTTTTTTGGGGGGTCTGTGTTTTTTTGAAATAGTATTTTATTTTTTTTCTAGTTACATGTAAAGATAGTTTTCAACATCCATTTTTAATAAAATTTTGAGTTCCAATTTTTCTTATTTCTTCCTTCCTCCCCTCCCCTTTCCCCAAGATGACAATCTGATATAGGTTATATATGTGCAATCATGTACACATATTTCCACATTAATCATGTTGTAAAATAAGAAATGGAACAAAAGGGAAAAGCCATGAAAAACAAAAGACAAAAGACAAAAAAAGTGAAAATAGTATGTTTCAATCTGTATTCAGACTCCATAGCTCTATCTGGATATAGATAGCATTTTCATCATGAGGCTTTTGGAGATGTCTTAGATCCTTGCATTGCTGAGAAGGACTAAGTCTATCAGGATTAGTCATCGCACTACATGACTGTTACTGTGTACAACATTCTCCTGGTTCTGCTCACTTCACTCAGCACCAGTCCATACAAGACTTTCCAGGTTTTTCTGAAGTCCGCTCGCTCATCATTTCTTATAGCACAACAGTATTCCATTACATTCATATACCACAACTTGTTCAGCCATTCCCCAATTGATGGGCCTCCTCTCAATTTCCAATTCTTTCCCACCACGAAAAGAGCTGCTCTAGATATTTTTGTACATGTGGGTCTTTTTCCCATTTGTATGATCTCTTTAGGATGTAGTTGCTCGGTATTTTCTTTCACAACATGACTAATATGGAAATATGTTTTGTATGATTGAACATGCATAATCTATGTCAAACTGTTTAACATCTCAGAGAAGGGGGAGGGCAAGAGTTTGAAACACAAAATTATTTGGGGAAAAATAAAATAGCATTCAAAAATAATAATAACAACTAACATTTACATAGTGCCTATAATATGCCAGGCACTGTGTTAAACCCTTTACAATTATCACATCATTTGATCCTCAAAACTACCTGGAAGGAGGGTGCTATTCTGTCCATTTTACAGATGGGGAAACTGCGGTAAACAGGGTTGCGTGACTTGCCCAGGGTCACCCAGCTGAGGAGTGTCTGAGGCTGGATTTAAATTCAGATCTTCCTGACTCCAGGCCTGGCGCTCTATCCACTTTGCTCTACCACTCTGACACAATCTCAAAGATAGATGGGTCCTCCCCGAGGGGCCACCTATTCCACACAATACCTGAAAAATCCTCTCAGAGTACCCAAGTGGCCACTTAAACTTCCTGAAGATTGACAATGAATGATAAATACCATTACCTCCCAAGGTCACTCGTTCTACTTGAAGACAATTTGAATAACTAGCAAGTTGTTTTTTTTTTCTTTTTTCCCTCATATTAGACTCAAATTTGCCTAATAGGAACTTTTACCCATTGTTCCAGTTGGGTCCTCTGGGGCCAGAAGAACAAGGCTCTTTCTTCTTCCAAGTGACAGTCTTTCAGTGGTTGAAGACAGCTGTCATGTCCCGTTCAAGTTTTCCCCGGCAGAGTACAGTGTAAAGAATAACGGATTTTGAGCCAGAGGATATGGACTTCTACCCCAGCTTTGTCATACACTGCCTATTCCTCAGCTATCTATCAAAATGTGTGGGTTTGGACTAGATGGACTTGAAGGCCCCTTCCAGCTCAACGCCGTGATTCTAAGCCTCATCTCCTTCATAATGTCTTCTTGGATATATCATAGCTTGCATTAACTTGGCTTAAGTTTAAAAAGGAAGGAATGAAATGAAGATTTGTTAAGTGCCTACTATGTGCCAGGCACTATGCTAAGTGCTTTTCTGTTGTTATCTCATTTGATACTCACAGGAACAGCTAGGTGGCGCCATAGTGCACATAGCACTGGGCTTGGAATCAGGAAGTCTCATCTTCGTGAGTTCAAAACCAGCCTCAGACATTTACTAGCAGTGTGACCCTGGGCAAATCACTTAACCCTGTTTGCTTCAGTTTCCTCTTCTATAAAATGACCTGGAGAAGGAAAAGGCAAACTACTCCAGTATCTTTGCCAAGAAAACCCCAAAATAGGATCATGAAGAGTCAGACACAACTGAAATGATCTAACAACAATCACTGATCCTCACAACAACCCTGAGAGGTATAGGTACTGTTATAAGTCCCATTTTATAGATGAGGAAAATAAGGCAAAATTGGAATGACTTGCCCAGGGTCACACAATTAGAAAGTTTTTGAGACCAGATTTGAACTCTGGTCTTCCTGATTTCCAGCACCATATCCACTGCACTACCTAGTTTAAAGAGAACTTTCATCATAAGCACCCGGAGAAGTAGGTAGTATAAGCATTATTATCATCCTTCTACAACTACTATTATTAATAATAATGGCTAATGTTTATATAATGCTTACTATGTGACAGGCACCGTGTTAACTGCTTTTCAAGTATTATCTCGTTTGACCCTCACAGCAACCGTGAAAGGTAGGCAATATTATTTCCTCACTTTACAGTTGAGGAAACTGAGGCAGAGAGCAGCTCAGTGATTTGTTCAGGATCATCCAGCTAGTAAGTATCTGAGGCCAGATATGAACTTAGGTCTTCCTGACTCTAGTTCCAGCACTAACTACTAACTAATTAACCACTGCAATACCTAATTTAAAGAGAACCTTTATCACAACATTCCTAAAAGATAGGTAATATCAGCATTATTATCATCATTCTGTGGCTATGGAAGCCACAGAATGGGATGAAGGAGTTTTCCAGGGGACACACAGCTATTAAATGTCTGAGAAAGGCTATGAAGTCGAATGTCCTCATTCCATTGTGACCACAGTAGAAAGAGCTGTCTTTGGAGTCCTAGGACCTATAATGAAATCTTCCCTCTGATGACCTCGCCCCAAATTACCTCTTCCATTTCCTCATATGAAGAATAAGGAGACTGGACTAGATGACTTCAGGGATCCTTCTAGGCACAATGATCAGTTGTTCCTCGCTTCCATTATTTTCTTCTTGTTATACAGGGTTAATTACGGGATTGTGAAATATCACATACACCTATTATATGCCAGGCACTGTGCTAAGCACTTTACAAATATTATCTCATTTGGTCCTCACAACAACCTTGTGAGGTGGGTGCTGTTATAATCCTGTGGTGCTGAAAGATGAAATGACTGAGGGAAAACAAAGGTTCGATCTTTCCAAGCACATTGATTTATTAAGCAATGTATGGTAATTACCTAACAAACCAGGGCCAGACCTCCTCAGCTAACCCCTGGACCCTAAATACAGGGAAAGAGACAGATTTTTATATCTTAAAAACAATCAAATAAGGCAAATTAACTAAAAGGAAAAATACAACATTAGGTGATTTGATTTCTAATTAGATGAAAGGTTAGGGACTTTACAAATTGGGAGGGCAAGAGTAAATTGGTACAATTCTCTGAATTCAGAAAAGAGGTGTCCCATTCCCCACCCCACACTATGTGCCTGTGAATAATCAAAGGAACATGGAAACAATAATTGATTGATCAGTATGGGGCCAGTTTTCAGATAAGACATATAGGTGGCTTAAAATGTACAACTGTGAGAAAACTCCTTTCATCAATCTTTGGATCTGACCAGGTTTCTGGTCAGCATAACCTAGGTCCTTGGTTAAGGGTCTCTAAGCAGAAGAGAGAAGTGGTCCAGCTTCCCAGCCACGCAGGACTAAATTCAAACAATGCAGGAAAAGTTTTCTCCCAATTCCCACAATTGAATAGTTTTCTCACAAGACAGAACTTGGACTAGACCCATAATTGAATAAACTAAGGTAGCTCCAGAATTGAGTCAGTATGGTTCACTCAATTCCCGCAATTAACCACTAGCTTGCTGTCCTAATCCCTTCAATTCCCTCATTCTTTATTTTGCAATTTAGGAAAATGAGGCAAACAGAGGTCAAGTGACTTTCCCAGGATCCCAAAGCTTGTAAGTGTCTGAGGATGGATTTGAACTCAGATCTTCCAGACTCCAGGTCCAGTGCTCTATCTACTGCCACTTAGCTCTGCCTTGCAAAGTACTATAGAAAGGCAAAAGGCAGCCCCGTCCTCTGACCATCATAAAGTGACAAGTAAGAAAGGAGAGAGATGCATACCCAGGCCAACTAAATAAATGACTGACCTCAGTCTTTTACTTTTTTTTAATCTCAACCAATCAACAAACATTTATTAAAAGCCTACATATGTCTGAAATTATGTTATTCTTCATTAAAAAAACTATAGGAAAAGGAAACTGAATATTACAACAACAAAAACTACTACTACTACTTCTGCTGCTGCTGCTGTTGCTACTGCTACTACTACTACTTCTACTACTACTACTACTAGTACTACTACTATTTATCCTTAGTTTTCTATGAGGAACAATGACATTACTGGGTGATATCTTGACTTTCTAGTGAATTGGATTTAAGTGAGGCAGAGTTGTACAAAGTCATCAACCTCACTCTCTCTCTTCCAGAGTCATCAAAGTCCAGTGGCAAGACAAAAGTCAAGATGACTGGCGATGGCCTGGAAGGCAGTGGATGACCTTGGTATCTTTGATGTCCAACCAAGTTCTAAGTGCTCCAGAGTGCCTACTTTAGTCACCTGCATGGCCATTGGAACAAATTGTTCTCATCTGCCCATTTCACCAGGGGATGTCTTCATATGCTTGGGGTAGACACTTCCCTAACTCACTGATGGGTTGGAGACCCCTCAGTTATTCTCAACCTGGTTTAGCCCATCTGCTGGGAGGGTGCAGCTCTGCACATGCTATAGCTTCTTGGAGACACAGGTGAGAATTGGGTGGAGGTGAACATCAAAGGTGGATGAGGGCTCAGGAAGCCCTCACACCAGAGGTACTAGTCCTCCTGAACACCCTGTACACTACTACTACTACTACTACTACTACTACTACTACTACTACTACTACTACTACT
>NW_020949772.1:1908790-1941378 GCF_900497805.2 Vombatus ursinus
CTACTACTACTACTACTACTACTACTACTACTACTACTACTACTACTGCTGCTGCTGCTGCTGCCTTCCATTGCTAAAGTAAGGTTACATTAAGCAGGATATGTTTTCCAGGAATAAGAAGACAGAAATCCCCAGCCCACTCTGCCCTGGTCAGACCACAACTAGAATGTTCAATTCTGGGTCCCACATTTTTAGAAGAAAACTGATAATCTGAAGGATGTCCAGAGGAAAACAACCAGGATGCTGAAGGATCTCAAGTGACACTGACATTATGACATTGCGTAAGTCACCTAACTTTCCTGGACCTCAGTTTCCTTATCTGTAAAAGGAAAGATTTGAACTAGATGGTGACTGAGTTTGTTTTCAGCCATAGAGCTAAGTATGGTCCTATGATCATGACATAATTTCATTGAAGAAACTGGAGATGTTTAACCTAAAGAAGGCTTGGGAGAGGACATGATAGCTCTCTTATAGTATTTGAAGGGCTATTACTTGAAAGAAGCTCTTACTTGGTCAGAAGTCAGAACGAGGATCAAAGAGTGGAAGTAGCAAAGAAGGAGATTTACATCTGATGTAAGTCAATCAGTCAGTCAACAAGCATTTATTAGGT
Organism: Vombatus ursinus; assembly: GCF_900497805.2. Classification (NCBI taxonomy): domain Eukaryota; kingdom Metazoa; phylum Chordata; class Mammalia; order Diprotodontia; family Vombatidae; genus Vombatus; species Vombatus ursinus. Next base: position 1,909,401 of record NW_020949772.1, read on the forward strand.
GCTTATTTTGTAACAGGTACTGGGCTAGGTACTCTGTCTTTAGAAATATCAAGCCTAGCCATTTCTGAGAAACAGATGCTAACATTTGAGAATGTCAGACACTGGGATTTTTTTTTTTCAGAAAGCCAGACACGAGATGTTTTTGGACCGGTTAAACCCCAACACAAATCCCCAAATCCTGCATTTTGTTGCATTGTTGTGTCAAGGTCTTCCCAAATAATTTCTTCTCTTAAGACCCTTCTGATCACCATTACCTTTAATTATATGCATGGCTTCCCTCTGTCAACTCTTCCCAAGTTTCTCCCCATTCTCAGGTATCAGACTAAGTAAAAATAAAGGGAAGAAAAAAAAAGACCTAGATAGATTTTTCAGATAGACAGCCTCTTTGCTACTCAACACTGGAGTGAAGACAACGTCTTTTTAGGATGTCCACTTCCTACTTACCTCACCATCAAAGTCTGACAGGCATTGAAACTTGGGCATCTCATGGAAGAAAAAAATAGTCTAAGAAAAGCAGGCTCTTTAGGGCTCAAGCTGGCCAGGAAAGCCACTATTCTTCAGGTAAAATGTTTGCATCCAACCCTGTCATCTTTAAGCAAAGGTTGAATGGATGACCACTTGTCAGATTGGGGAGGGGAATGTTCCCTTAAGAAGTAATATGGTATGGGGCAACTAGATGGAGCAGTGGATAGAGCACTGGCCCTGAAGTCAGGAGAACTTGAGTTCAAATCTGGTCTCAGAACAAACACTGGACAGACACTAGCTGTGTGACCCCCAGGCAAGTCACTTAACCCAATTTGCCTTAAAAAAAATAATAATATGGCGTGCACAACAGAGAACAAAAGAAAACATATAAGGAAGCAAAGAAAAGATGGACAGCTCTGAACACAACGTGCAGTATTTATTGCATAGGCTTTCTTGAAATGGAAATTTATCACTGTATATTTTGAATCCTCTCTTATGTTCTGCTGTGTACATGATAGTGTTTTTTTTTCTTTTCTTATTTTGTATTTAAGTTTGTAATATGTTTCTTTTTCTTTTCTTATTGTGTACTTAGGTTTTAGAAAATTTTTAAAGAAAAGATATGGCATAATGAATGGTATACTGGACTTGTAGTCAGGAAGGGATGGGTTAAAACCCTGACCCAGACCCTTATTGGCTGTGTGATTCTGGTTAAATTCCTTAACCCCTTCAGTCTCAGTTTTCTCATCATTAAGATAAGACTAATGACATTGTAACACTTACCTCATAGGTTCAGGGCAAAGAACACTTATTAAATGCCTACTATGTGTTAGTAGCTATTGATATGAAAAAAAAAGGCAAAATTAATCCCTGCCTCAAGGAGCTCACAGTCTAATAATTGGGACGTGTAAACAACTACCAACATAAAAGATATATACAAGGCAAATAGGAGGCAATCTCCCAGGGAAGGTACTAGCATTGAGGGGAGCTGAGAAAAGCTTCTTACTGATAGTAGAATTTTAGCCGATACTAGCCGATGCCAAGGAAGCCCAGGAATGTGAAAATTCATGTCAGTGAAAATGCATGGAGTCAGGAGATGAAATGTCTTGTAAGGAGGCGAATGTCACTATATAATAGAATATGAAGACCTGACTAGCTAGCATTTATATGGCACTTTAAGGTTTGTGAAATATTTACAAGTATCTCATTTGATCTTCACAATAACCCTGGGAAGTGGGTGCTATTTTTATCCCCATTTTACAGATGAGGAAACTCAAGCAGGTGGAGTGAAGTGACTTGCCCCAGTCATTCAGCTAGTAAGGTAGGAAGGGGCCAGGCTATATGGGGCTTTACAAGACAAACAGAATTTTATATTTGATCCTGGATGGTAATAAAAAAGACTTTAAACTTTATGTGTAAGGGGGAGTGAAAAGGTCAGACCTGGGCTTTAGGGTTGTTGAAGGAATCAAGTGGGATAATGTTTGTAAGATACTTGCTCAGAAATGCTGTGACTCTGTGTTTTGAATACCATTTCTTTCTTTGAAACTAATGAAAGGGATAGCATTTCGAGCCTGACATTCATAGGACCACAGTGTTAAGAGCTAAAAGGGACTTTAGTTAGAGATCATGAGATCAGAGGTCCTATAGAATTGGACGGGATCTAGCCTGAACTCCTTCATTTTGCAGAAAAAGAAACTTGCCTGAGGTCATATAGGAAACAGATTTCAAATGAGGTAGTTAGCCTCTTTTAAATCCAGCATTCTCTCTATTACACAATTTTGAGCTACTGTAGATAGCTAAGCAGCACAGAAGATAGAGTGTCAGGCCTGGAGTCAGAAACACCAGGCTTAGACACTTACTAGCTATATGATCATGGGCAGGTCACTGAATCTTCTTTGCCTCAGTTTCCTCATCTGTAAAATGAGCCAGAGAAGGAAATGGCAAACCCCTCTAGTATCTTTGCCAAGAAAACTCCAAATAGGGTCACAAAGAGTTGGACACAACTGAAAGAACTAAACAATAACATAGACTAATTGGGTTAGACATAGGTAACCCCTGTTAAGCAGATTCAAACAGTCGTTCTTTTCCTAAGGCTTGATCAAACTACCTCTGTGTCAGTCACCCATCACTGCCAGCCTCCTTTGCGGGCTGGGCAGGAGCTAGATTTTGTCTTCCTGGCTTTCACTATCAGGGTGTTGCCAGGCCATGAGAAGTAAGTACTGTGCTGTTACCTGACTGATGAAATGATCTCTTAGAAAGCCTGAGGCCCTTCTTCCTTAGGGGGTTAAAGATTCTTAGAAACCATCCTGGAGAGAGAAGAGGGAGGAGGGAAGTAGGAGAAGGTTCTCATAATAAAATGCCTGGAGAGGTAATGCAGCATTACAAAAAGAGGGGCCCTGCTCTGATCTTTGGCATTGACAGCATCCATGATTATTCTCGTGTCCCATCCATCTTGTTCCAAGGACAGTGGATATACCCTCCATCTATTATCCTGTCCTGTGGATCTCCAAGATGGGAAAGGGTTATATTGCTGACTGAGTTAAGGAAAGAAAGAAAGAAAGAAAGAAAGAAAGAAAGAAAGAAAGAAAGAAAGAAAGAAAGAAAGAAAGAAAGAAAGAAAGAAAGGAAGAAAGGAAGGAAGGAAGGAAGGAAGGAAGGAAGGAAGGAAGGAAGGAAGGAGGGAAGGAAGGAAGGAAGGAAGGAAGGAAGAAAGGAAGGAAGGAAGGAAGGAAGGAAGGAAGGAGGGAAGGAAGAAAGAAAGAGAAAGACAGAGGGAAAAAGAATGAGAGAGAGAGAGGAAGAGAAATAAGAGAAAAGACAGAAACACTTTCTTTTCTAGCGTGGTCATCAAGCTTGGTTTTTGAGCTCACTTCTAAACACAAGACCATGGAATTGATTCTGTGTAATGGAATACCTCAGTATACTTTAATATTTGACATGGCAAGAAATGCACAGGAAATATTCATTCCAAAGAGAAACTAAAAAGTTCAAATGCCATTAGGAGATAATACAATTTTCTTTCTCCTCAATTATTAATAGACATTTAGGAATAATTTAGAGATATATTAAAACTGTATGAAAAAATCCATAATACATTTGGGTCAAAGGAGATTATGAAAATATCTGTCCTCATTTTCATGTCACCCAACATAAATTTCAACTACAAAACAATTGTGAAAAGTAATGATGTACATTCAAATGATGTACATTAACAACTCAACATTTTTTCAATCCAGATGGTGAACTGTACAATTTAACACCTGAGAGGTAACTTGGATGATGTTAATAAGGCTTTTGTGAGTTTATAACGCAAGGTTTTAGTTCCCTCTTAGTCATGCCAGGACATCTTTTTTCACTCAGCATTTAGTTTATCATATAAGCCTGAAAGGACAGAAATATGACAGGGGTAGTAGTAGGAGGAGGAGGAGAAGTAGTAGAAGTAGTAGTAGTAGCAGCAGTTGTTGTTGTTATTGTAGTAATAACAATTATTATGTGATTTCACTGGGATAGGGAACTCCCAGATGAAGAAATTTTTTCAACTGAGGCAGATGAACACCTTCTTAGCAAGTTATAATCTTAGCGTTTCCTGAAACATGGAGAGGTGTGGTGATTTTCCCAGGATCATATAGCCATTATGTGTTAAAGGTAGGTCTTGAATTCAGATCTTCTTAGCTTTGAGATCAGTCCTCTATCTACTATGCCATGGTGTCTTTCTGCCTAATAAAAATAACAACAATAACAATAACATAGAGGAAGTGTGACATAGTGGATGAATAATCTCAGTCACAACACCTGTATTCAAGTATCTTCTCTCTCACATAGTGGGTGTAACCTTCAGTGCCTCAGGCAACTCTCCAAGACAGGAGGTTTGGGAACAGGTGCTGATCTGCTTTTGTAGAGGGAGTTGACTTATTAAGAGTTCCTTTTACCATGGGAGCTAGAGGGATGGTCCAATGATGATGTTATAATGATGATGATGATATTGATGACTGATGATATTGATGATGATGGTGACAATGATGATGATGATGATGATAACAATAGTAATCCAATACTATGGTACATTCTGTGGTGACTTTAATGTTGTCAAAGCACACTATCCATTGTGTTGTTCTCTCAGTACTCAATATCCTCAAGTGGATCCATGATCTCATCAATGTAGATATTCCCTCCAGCGGTTCATTACCACCAATCATCCCTATTCATCCATCCTGTGTCACTCTTAAGTCACATGTCTTCTCCTAAGTTTATCACCCAGTGTTCTAGGGACCATCTTGAGGGCACCAGTGAAATACTCAGCTTGTCCATTATGTTATCCTCGCTCTCCCCAATCTCCTTCCCTCACCTCATGCATTTTTTTCAATGCCATTCTTTACATTGATCCTCCTTCATAATTCCTTGTCTGTGATGTGTTTCAGCCTTGTCATAGCTACCATGTACATCTCCAGTTCTCTTTGGCTGAGTTTCTATTTCAGTTCTTCAGAAATTGTACTCTCCAATGCCTGATAGCCATAACATAGTACTGGAAGAACATGGATGGTAAAATGAAGCATCTTTTTCTCCAGGGAAAATCTTTAGATTCATTAAAAGAATTTTATAACCTTCCATGAAAGGCAGAATGACACTGTGGAGAAAAAACTAACTTAAAAACCAGGAAGACCCAGTTAAAATCCTTCCTTTTTCACATATTTTCTGTGTGACCCTGGGCAAGTCACGTAACCTCTGGGTAGTCTCCAAGACCTCTCTCTAAGACCATAGGCTGAAGATAAAATGTTGATCTACATTGGTAGATGGTGTTTCCTCATCTTAGATTTCCTTATACCAATGAAAGTCAGGTCAAGTGTCTATCTCTAGCCATAATTTCCTTTTTTCTTTTCTTCTTCCTTCCTTTGTTTGTTTCTTTGTTTGTTTCTTTCTCTTTCTTTCTTCCTTTCTTCCTTCCTTCCTTTCTTCCTTCCTTCCTTCCTTCCTTCCTTCCTTCCTTCCTTCCTTCCTTTCTTCCTTTCTTTCTTTCTTTCTTTCTTTCTTTCTTTCTTTCTTTCTTTCTTTCTTTCTTTCTTTCTTTCTTTCTTTCTTTCTTTCTTCCTTTCTTTCTTGAAGCAGAGTTGTGGCTTACCCGGGGTCACATAGCTAGTAAGTGTCGGAGGCAGGATTTGAACTCAAGTCCTCCTGACTCCCAGCTGGTGTTCCATCCACTGTACCACCTACCTGCCCCAAGTCCCTATCCCTAACCATAATTTGTTGAAGGCAAGCCAGCTTTCTCCATCTCCTTATGTGAAATATGTAGGATGGTTATTACTTCTCCTTTTGCCAGATGAATAAACAGATTAAATAAAAGATGAGGTGATTTCAGCTTTGCTAACCACACATGACCCAAAGACTTGCAGACAAATGGGGAAAGACAACACCCTGAAGAGCAGACAAACTACCACAGTACCTCCTCCCCAGCACTTATATTCCTATATTATATATCAACAAATAACTATATGCTTTTACTGACTTCTGAAAAAAAAATATCCTAGTGAAAGACAGCCAAAATTCAGGAGATAGTATATACAGAAAAGAGAGATAGAAACTCAGAAACTTACATGGCGGCCATCTAGTCCAACCCTTCATTTTACAGAAGAAACTGATCAAGGCATTGGAAATGACTTGTCCAAAGTCATTAAATGATAGAATCACAGAATTTAGAGTTGGCAGGGACCTCGGTGGCTGTGTCATCCAACCCATCATCAAAAGGAGTCCTTACTATAACATACCTACTATGTGGTTGCATAGCTTCTGCTCGATGGCCTCCAAGGACATCAAAAGTATTGCCCCTAAAGGCAGCCCTTTTGGAGGGGCAGTAATGATTGTTTGGAAAATGTTTTTAGATATCAAATTAAATTTGCCTGCTTGCAATGTCCACCCATTCTTCCCGGTTCTGGCTTCTGGGGATAAAATAAAGCAAGTTTAATCTCTTTTCCACATGGCAGCCCTTCAGATGGTGGAGACAACTATTGTGTCTCCCCATACTCCTGAGAAGACTCCCTGAGTTTTCTGAAGGCTAAACATTCCCAGTTCCACAATGGGAAAATGCGTGTGGACCAATGGGGAGGGAAATGAATAGAGTCAGAAGAAAATAATCTAATAGTATCAACAATAATATGAAAGAAAAGAACTTGGAACAGGTGTCAGAACCCTGATCAGAGCTCCAAAGAATGGTGACTTCAAAGGGCTGTACTCCTGATTCTCCATATTTTTCCCATTCTAGAAGCCCACTCCACTCGCTGGCAGGACTAGCCATCCCTGGGGCCTCTCCTTCTGATTACCTGGTTCCTCTCAGAGCCTCCATTTTAAGGAGGATGCCCAGGACAAGTCATATCTTTATTCCTTTCCATGCTGTCCATTCACTACCACATCTCCACTCCAGCTTCCTGTTATGTGTTACCTTCCCTCCTTAGAACATAAGTTCCTTGAGGACTAGCACTGTCTTTCTGCTTATATTTAAATTCTCAGTGCTTAGCATAGTACTTGGCACATAGTTAGCCAGTCAAAAAATTATTAGGCACCTACTGCATACCAGTCACTGTGCTATATACTGGGAATCCAAAGAAAGGTAAAACAGGCCCTGCTCTCAAAAAGCTCCAAGTCTAATGGGGAGACAGCATGCAAACAACGATGTACAAACAGTCTATCTGTGTGAGAAACTGGAAACAATTAAGAGATGGAAAGCATTAGAATGAAAGCGAATGGAAAAAGGTTTCCCGCAGATGGTAGGATTTTAATTGGGACTTAAAGCCGGGGAAGCAAGCAGGCAGAAATGATGAGAAAGAACATTGCAGGCATGGGAGACAGCCAGAGAAAATGCCTGGAGCCAAGAGATGGAGTGTCTTGTCTGTAGGATAGCCAGGAGGCTGGTGTCACTGGATCCATGAGTTGATGGAGTAGATGGAGAAAGGTGTAAGAATAATGGAAAGGTGCATATGTGTGGGAGGGGGAGACAGATTTTTGAAGGACTTTGAATGCCACACAGGGAAATTTATATTTGATCCTAGAAATGATAGGGAACCAGTGGAGTTTATGGAGAAGGGGGTGACCTATGCTTTGGGAAGATCACTTTGATAGCTGAATGGAGGGTGGATGGGGGTGATGAGATACTAGTAGAAGGAAGACCAATCAGTTGCTGCTCAGTTCTTTCAGTCATGTCTGACTCTTCATGACCCCATTTAGGGTTTTCTTGGCAGAGATACTGGAGTGGTTTGCCATTTCCTTCTCCAGCTCCATTTTACAGATTAGGAGACTGAGGCTAACAGTGTTAAGTGACTTGCCCAGGTTCACACAGCTAGTGTCTGAGGCCATATTTGAACTCAGGAAGATGTCTTACTGACTCTAGGCCCTGCATTCTATCTACTGCACCACCTAGCTGCCCATCATAATTAAAAAAAAAAAACTAGTTCACACTGCTTTAACATTTGTGAAGTGTTTTGCATCTATTACAACTCATGACAACTTTTTGAGGTAGATGTTGTTATCATCTCCATTTTATAGAAGAAAAAACTGAGACTCAGAGGTTGTTACTTGCCTAGGGTCATACAGCTAGTGTCTGTGGCATATTTTGAATTAAGATCTTTCTGACTTCCAAGTCTAGAGCACTATCTACTATCCACTGGCTTACAGCAATATTCCAAATCTAATCAAACCCAGCTTATCTGGGTTACTTTGAGCCCAGCACTCTAGCCCCCTTTACCTTTCAGGTGACCACTCAGATAGAGAGGCATCATTTGTTACTGTTCTGAGATTCTGAATCTCCCAAGAAAGTCTCAAATAACCCCAGAAAAGGGCTATCGACTAAGTCCCTGAAATAACCAACATGACACCACTGTTAATATCAGACTCTCAATCTGGAAAAAACTGAAAACTTCCATCTCTTCTCAGAGTATTCTTCCCTAAATTGAGGCATAGAACATTTTGGAGACAGGGTCTCGGTGGCTGTCACACTCTCTCTGAAAACACAAGTGATTAATTTGGGCTTCTTAGGAGATGGCCTATTTGCATACAGCAACTCCTTGGAACCCGATGGCCTGGAGGTACGGTTTTATCTCAAACCAATTCTGACATTAGAGGATTTGATAATAATGTTTAAATGTCATGGACATTTCCTACTTAACAACTGTGCTTTCTTCATTCTAGATAATTTCATTTTAGATGGGGGTTGGGGAGGGAGAAGAGGCAAAGAGCCAACATAAAATTTAGCAAAAGTTGACAGGTGGAAGAGCTCATTCTTATCCCAATGTGGGCAACGGTAGTACCCAAATGCCAGACATCACATAAAGTGGGCAATATGAAAACCTTTTTCTAGAGGAGGAAAAAAAAAAGGTGTAATAACTTTCCAGATGGGTAAAAACAACAAAGGTAATTAAAATGCTAAGCCTAACCCATGAGGCGGTATCTCTCTTACAGATCCCACCACTCGCTGTGTTGACTTGAGATACAACGTAATTCACCAATTATTTGAGGACTTATCATGTGCAATGACACAGTGCTGGGCACTAAGGATAGAAAGATGGATTCGGCATCTCAGTGTGCCCTATGAATGGCATGTTTGGACTTCTGATAAGAACTTGGGGATCCACTAAGTAAGGAGAAAGACAAGGGCCATATTTATCTATGTGCCTATAAGCAAGGGCCTGCAATAAAGTGGAGCCAGTGGGGAACAGTAGAGAAAGGACTGGCTCAGGGGAGGGGGAAGGGAATAAGCATTTATATGTCACCTATTATATGCTAGGTACTGTGGTTTCTAAATATATTTCATTTGATCTCTATAACAACATTGAGAGGAAGGTGATATTATTACCCCCATTTTACAGTTGAGGAAATTGAGACAAATTGAGGTTAAGTGATTTGCTCAAGGTCACATAGCTAGTAAGTGTTGGAGGCTGGATTTGAATTCAGCTCTTCCTGATTCCAGGCTCAGTGCTCTATCCACTGTACTACGAGCTAGCTACCTTATAAGGCAGATCAAAAGACCTGAGTTCAAATCCCAATATCAATAGTTACCATCTATTTGACCTTGGTTAGGGGCTTAATAAACATCTACTGATTGATAGACAACCTCTCTGGTGCTCAGTATCCTCATGACTAAAATGTGGAGCTAGGCCTAGACGGCCTTCTAGGTCTAGATCTATGCTGCTATGAAGAGCAAAATCAGGGTGTTGGATTAAATGTGCTCTCAGGCCCCCTCCAGCATTAAATCTGTAATCTATATAATCTATAATCCTACAGAGGCTCAGTTCTGAACCACCAGCATCATCAAGAACTCCGAGATGCTCAAGAACCAAAAAGGACCAGGAAATACCCATGACAGATTGTCAAGTGGCTCATGTTTCAAATGTCCCTGACCTGAAAGGGCATACATTCTATTGGCAGGATGCTCAGAGACTATAATATAAATGGCACCTGTGCCCCTACGGGCTTCAGTTCCTTGTCCAAGATTTCATAATATTTGGGAATGCTTCTTCAGTTTCTACTGGCAGTATCATTTGTGCCCACATGAAATCACCAGAACCAGGAACACTTTATCTATCTATCTACCTATCTATCTATCTATCTATCTATATACAGATATATGTGTATATACTTACACATACATATACAAATGTATACACATAGATACATGTATGTGTATGTGTATGTGTGTATATATGTATATATATGTATACATGTATATATATATATATGTTTATGAAATAAAATTCTTCCTCAATAGAATAGGTCATTGAAGGAAGATTTTGTGTGTGTATGTCTATGTGTGTATTGGTTTGTTCTCCCTAGCATCCATCCCTGTGATTTATGGTAGTCACTAATAAGTGTTTATTGAATGATGAATAAACAAATGAATGAATGTGTCCCTGTGCAGTTCAGCTAACTTCTCTGTATCTTAGCTGATTCCTTTAATTTGTATTTCCCAAGTCACAGATGAGTTAGTCTACTTTGGGGTAAGGAGTTCCCACACCAGGAGCTCCCATGTGAGGATAAAATGCCACATTCATCAAACAATCATGAAATATCCCTTTACAAAAATATAGGGGATAGAGATGATCTTGAGATTTCATTGCTATGGGAAATTTTCAGGTGAGGAAATCACTCCTACCAATGTAAGTAGTAACCTTCTCTGCAACTTAGAGGAATTAATCAGTCAATGAATCAGTCCATTAGCAAACGATTATTAAGCACTTACTAAATACCAGGCACTGTACTAAGTACTTTTTACAAATATTTGAGCCTCATAACAACTATGTCAGGTATGTGCTGTTAGTATCCCTATTTTACAATTGAGGAAACTGAGGTAAACAACAGTTAAAGTGACTTGTCTAGGGTCACATAGTTACTAAGTGCCTGAGACCAGATTTGAACTGAGGTTTTCCAGACTCGAGGCCCAACCTTCTACCACTAAGCTCTATCTAATTTGTCACCTAGATACCTATTTTGAGTCTTAGAGAATTGCCTAGAGCACTCATAGGTGAAGGGACTTGTCCAGGATCACACAGCCAATATGTGTCATAGGCCAGACTTGAACTCAAACCTGCTTGGGTTTGAGACCCATTCTCTCTCCACTATGCCACACGGTCTTTCTCTCATCAACATGCCATCATGTATTCAGTTATTCCATATACATAAGGTCCTTGGGGGCAGAGATGGATTCTTCAAATCCTATTTCATTTATTCCCCTTCTACCCAGCTACTAGTAAATGGGCAGCCAATGCCTGATTCTTTGATTTCAAAGCACCTCTCCAACATGGGCAAAAAGAATGGTCTGATCCACTGTGAACATTCTATGCTAGGTATTTACAGACTTCTAGAGATTAGCTCAACAGTGTTCCAAGAAGGAAGGGGAGGGCCTCGGCCAAAGCTAATCAGAGGAATCTGTACTCAGTTTGGCTCCTCAAATCAGCCAAGTGATGAAGAAAGCTGATTGTCACTGCTCCTTTATAGAATTGATCTGTCCTCTTCTAATTGGAAAATAAGCCCTGGACTAAAGATGACACTTAGAGGCCACATCAGTAGACCCTGGAGTTGTTCAGTGCAAATGATATAACAAAAGAGGTGAAAAAATATCAGTCTCCCAGACCCCCCTGTCATCTCTATAGTGATACAGTGCATAAAATAGCTAAGGAGCTGCTTGAGATTCAAAGCACACCGCAATTGTTTACACATTAGTCATACAGGTTACTGGTCTCACTTTTAATATTAAAAGGGAAACAGCTAAGGTCTGGAGGTCAACAGTATGGGCTATTTTGCATTGGCTTGCTCCATCTGTAAAAGCAGATTTTTGTTTCCTCCTTTTGGGCTTTGGGCCTACCTCTCCCTTCCCCAAGAAAAGGAAAATTCAAATTCATTTGAGAAAAGAGTAACCAGCAGCAGTGACCACTGCCACCTTACCCATAACCAAGTTGTCAGCAATGTACCAGGAAAGGAATGGAACACATCCTTTGTTTGTGCGGCAACAAGAGGGAGAGAAGGCAGGGGGAGGTGCAGCAATTCAATTCAAAATTCAAGTCAATTCCATTCAACATTTATTCAGTGTTTACCACAACAAAAACAATAATAACAACAATGATGATAATAGCTTGTGTCCACAGAGCACTTTAAGTCTTGGGAAGCACTTTAATATTTACATATTTCGCAATGTGTTCATGCATACCTACAGATATAATGATGCATGTGCAAACACAGGTGTTTGTGCATGTGCATATGTGTAAATAGTGTGACTATCACATACATTCACATTGTATGTATGTATGTATGCATTGTACATACTTACATGCATATGTCATGCATGTATATGTAAATATTGTTTAACCTCACAACAATGTTTTGAAGTAATTGTTATCTTAGAGAATCATAGGTGCAGAGCTAAAAGAGAATTCAGAGGCCATGTAATCCACCCCATTATTTTACAGATGAGGAAACTGAGACCCAGAGGGGTGATACATTGTGCCCATTGACACACAGGTTTTCAATATCCAAGGCAATATTGGAACACCTGTCTTCTATACTCCAGGGCCACCATTCTTTCCAGTCTAGTAGGCATAATACTTGAGTTATTTCACGTCATAGTAAACTTTGAGATAGACTTCCCCCAATTCCATCAGGTAATGAGCTGGTCAAACAACAAATGTAAGTGAAACTAACCAAGATGGCAACTGACATATGGCAGTACATGCAACATTCGGCACCCATAGTACCCAACATGTCCAGGGTATTTTCTCATTCTGCCTTAGTGGCTGAGATTGATATTTATTTATTTAAGCAATTATACAACCTGCATACTAGGGGAGGGAGGGAGAGAGGGAGAGAGGGAGAAAGGGAAAGATGGAGAGGGAAAGGGAGAGGGAGATGAAAAGGGAGAGGGAGAGGGAGAGAGATTATTTGAGCCCCAGCCCTGCCCCATCTCGATGCCAGCATCAGCTGCTGAGCCAGTTGTGCGTTAACATAAAGATTGGGAGAGTATAATGAAGAAGATTCAGAATTAATTATGGCCAGACAGTCACTATGCCGGGAGAAAAAACTATTAGAATCGCAAAGCCTCGGGTTGCAGTCATAAATTACTTAGAGGCACGACCAAGAAGTAATCCAATAATCCATTTATGACTTTAAATAAATCTTGCTTCATTCCAAAGCCCTCCTGAGTCTCCACACTGATAATATTCACAGCCACTAGACCTGCATCAGTAGGGGGCTATCAGAACCAGTCCAACGTCTATAAGGTGTTCAGATTAGTGAAAATTAACCAGAGCCGAGAAGTCAATACTATATTACCCTCTCCACAGCAGTGATTTAGTCTGTTTGTTACTGTTTCCTTCATGGTAGTAGACTGCTAAGTTCTTTGATTCCATTCCCTAAGAGTACCCTCTTCACTATTCCTACTGAGATAAGAAATATTTTTAAAAAAGTGCAAATCCCATAGCCATAAAGAAATCTATTTGAAAAATTTTGTCTGAATGTACTCTCCACAAGAGTAAATAAATAATTCTGTGAAAACTGTGAAGTTATGGATAGATTTCTAGACTGTCATTCCCAAAGACCCCACCTCTGGCACTTAATGTGTGATCCTGTTCAATCCCCCAACCCAATGTGAGTTCTTTGAGGGAGGGACAGTTTTTGAGCTTCTTTGTATCCCCATGGCTTGGCACTTATTAGTAAGTGCTTAATAAATGCTTGCTGATTGTCGACTGACTGGCCACCTCTCAGAGCCCTGAAAAATTCCCTAAGTCTCTATTATCTATACCTAAGACTGGAATTCCCTACTGGTCTCAGAGGTAGGGTGCCATGATGGAAACCCTGCTGGATTTTGAATCGGTTGACTTGAACCCACACACTAGCTCTGTCACCTCCTACCAGAGGATCTATCTAGGTCAAGAAACTTGATCGATCGATGCATAACAATGGCTAGCATTTGTATAACATTCTAAGGTTTGCAAAGTACTTTATGTTAATTCACTTATTTGATCCTCACAACAAACCTGTGTGATATTTGTTATTACTATCCCCAGGATACAGTCAAAGAAGCTGAGGTCCAGAAAAAGTAAGTGACTTGTCCAGAGTCATTCAACTAGAAAGTGTCTGAGAGAAGATTCCAACTCAGGTCTTCTGGACTCCCAAGTCCAGCACTCTATTCACTATGCCATTTAGCTATCTCACAGTAAGTAAACATTTGTTAGCCATCTGTTCTAGATATTGAGAATGGAAAGAGAAAAATGAAACAGTAGGATCTTGCACTCTAACATGGTAGCTTTTTTTGGTTGTTTTTGTTTTGTTTTGTTTCGTTTTGTTTTTTTTGTAGGGGGAGGTCACTGGCAGCTGAAGGCCTTCAGAAAAGATCATCCTTCCAAAGCAGAGGGCATTTGAGTTGCACTTTGATGAAAACTAGAGTTTAACTAAGAAGGTTGGTTGGATTGCATGACTTCCAAGGTCACTTCCAGCTTTTGGTTTCTTTTTTCCTTCATTTTTATATAATATTTTATTTTCCCCCAATTACATGTTAAGACAGTTTTTAAATATTTTTTTCTTTCATCTTTGTAGTCTATTTTGTTGCTGTTGTTCAGTTGTTTTGGGTCATGTCCAACTCCTCGTGACCACATTTGGTGTTTTTCTGGCAAGTATAACGGAGTGGTTTGCATTTCCTTTTCTAGCTCATTTTAAAGATGAAAAAACTGAGGCCAACAGGGTTAAGTGATTTGCCCAGGATCACAATCTAGTAAGTATCTGAGGTCAGATTTGAACTCAGGTCTTCCAAACTCCGGGTCTGGTGCTCTGTGCTCATACGTCTCCCAATAAGCAGTTCTCAATCTAGGACACCACATGGAACTCTGGGTGTTGTAGATAAGAACGTCAGATTCAGAGTCTGGAAGTATATAGAATATTAGAGTTCTGAGATTCAAATCTTCTCTCTAGTTATGTGAGCCTAGACTAGTCTCTGTGCCTAAGTTTTCTCATCCGTAAAATGAAGGGGTTAGTCTCCATGTCCTCTAAGGTTCCTTCCAGCTATAAATCTAACATCCCATGACCTGGGTTTAGGTCCCATGACCATCTTTCATGCTTATTGTGTAATTATGGGTAAGTAACTTAGCTCTGAGCTTGATATCCTTACTTTACATGTGTGGGGATATTATATGGATCAAATGAGACAATGCATATACTGTCCTCTGCAGACTTGAACCTCTTATATTATTGGGAACTCAGGGTTACTGTGATGAGTTAAGTTGCCAGCACTAGGTTAATTTGCTTCTCTAGAGGGTGGGCATCTCCCCCAGGGCAAGTACACAGACTGCAGGAGAACAACCAAAAAAAAAAAACCCAAAACCAAACCCAGGAGAATCCTTTATTTTCTCCAATGCAAAAAATCCTCTTCAATTTAATGCCATTTTGATGACCTCAGGGACAAGAACGTCGGTTCCCGTTTTGGGCACTTTTTATATAAAATCAAGTTTGGTAGAGGTCATTAATTATGAAAATCCACTGTGCATAATTATAATAATGACTCTGATCATATAAACATTACAGTGTGCTGAATAATTTAATAGGAATCGGGCTTTAAGAGAGAATGGCAATTAAAAAGGAACCCAGGGAGGTGACAGAGAGGATGGATAAAATACATGCTGGGGTTTATATTGACACAGGGTGGCAGGCTCACTGGCATCCTCATTCCCAGAATTCTATCAGAGCAGCTTTAAGCTGGAAGAGGCCAGCTAGTCCAACTTGTCCTCATTTTGTAGAGGGGGAAACCAAAGCCAAGAAAGGGTCAATGACTTCCCAAAGTCATGCAGGTGATAAGTGACAGATGGAGTATTTGACTTTGCCTCATTTTCATGGAAGAAATATTCTCTGATTTTTATCAGCAATAGTTTTTATTGTTGTTTTTTCAAATAAAACTATAACAATAATGGTTGGAAGACAGCATTTCCAAAGGCCTGGACAGCTGAGAGTGCTGGCCAAAAGAACAAGTTGAGTGCCATATCTACCCTTAAAAAAGAGAACATAATCCAACCTTGTCTATGAGCAGAGGAGAAACTATCCACCAGAAAACAGAATAAATAGTGTTTCACAATTATAACTATTTATCATCCTCTTACTTATCCCATTTATTGGACTGTTCATCTCATAGGATCAAAGATAGAGAGCTGGAAGGGACCTCAGAGGACATCCAGTACAACCCTCTTGTTATACAAATGAGGAAACTGAGGCCCACAGAGGTGATACAACTTTTCCAAGGTCACACAGGTAAATGTTTAAGAGGCTAAAGTTGAATCCATGCCTCTGACCCCGGAATCAGCACTCTTTTCACCAGACCAAGCTATTTGGTGCTGAGCATCTTTGTAGGTATTGGGGATACAAAAACAAGACTGAAAGAAATGTACCCTGTCCTCAAGATCTTACCTTCTACTTTTTGAAATGAAATCCTGCATGGATAATCTAGAAATAAACAAGTTAGATCATCTGCCATCTTATTGGCAAAACAAAACAGCGAAGCATTAAGAGATCCATTATTAAACAGAGGAAAATGCATAATATCTGCTTTCCCCATAACCCAGGTCTCCTGCCTCCCACAAACAGAAAGAAAAAAAAAGACCTTTTATTAAACTTACCAAAAATGAGCATTAATTTATCCAGCTCCCATAAGGAATGTTCCATAATAAGTGGAAAAAGGAACAGGAAAAAAAACCTATTTTTTCTTTGGCTAAATACATGAATAAAGGATGCGCCTATGATTTCATCAGTAGGGGAGTTGATGGTGTGGCCACTTCCCCCACCAATGAAAATCTCAACCAAACTGTAAGAAGTCATAGGAAATGTCTGAAGACTCTAGAAATTGAGCTTCTCAGGGTCACACTGATAGTAACTGTCCCAGTTGAGATTTGAAAACCAGGTCTTCCTTAGAAAGGTTTTGAGGGGTAGTGGAAAGAATTGTGGAGTTGGAGTCGGCAAGACATGGGTAATAACAACAACTAACATTTATATAGTGCTTATTATGTGCCAAGCACTGTGCTAAGCACTTTATAATTATCTCATTTGAGCCTCACAACAACCCTGGAAGGGAGGTGGTATTAGTATCTCCATTTTACAGATGATGAAACAAAGGCAAACAGAGGTTAAGTAACTTGTCCAGGATCCCCAGCTAGTAAGTGTCTGAGGCTGGATTTTAACTTAGGTCTCCTTAGAAAGGTTTCACAGAGCAGTGAATAGAATTCTGGAGTTAGAGGTAGTAAGATATGGGTTTATATCCCTACTCAGACACTTGCTAATTGTGTGACCTTGAGAAAGTCACTCACCTTCTCTCGCCTAGGTAGAATTAGCAGCACATTTTTTAACACGTAGTTACTGTTGGCTGCAAGGTCCATTGCTCTAGCCACTGTGTTCCTCTAACTTTGTCGGATAAAGAGTCATATGGAAATCAAGGTAAATGTTTTTAGCTTGATCATGAACAAATACTCTACTAGGGTCCTCCCCCCCCTTAAAAAAAAAGACTTAAAAAGTGAAAGTGATTCAAGAGGCTTTATAAGCTCCAATCCAACAAAAAAAACCATTATTATTCATAAGCGTACAAGAGTAAGGGGATAGGTTAAGGCTGCATCTCCTCCCACATTTCAGTGGGATTTAGGGTCACTGGTCACCCTAATAGGTTGTTCCAGGTTCCCTAATGCTCTGAAACAAGTGTGTTGGGATCTCAAGAATACTTACTTTTTAAAAAAAAAATAATCCACAAAGAAATGACAGGTTCCATGAAATTTAGAATACATTACAGACTTCCCCTCTCCCCAGAGCAAAGAGTTCTGGAGAAGATTGTCTTTCCATCAATCAGCAGACCTTTAACTTTCCCTTTCAGTCTTCCCACATCCCTTTTGTCTTCAGAGTTTGCGTAGAAATGTCAAAGTTCTATCTCCTGTCCTCTGGCTCACCATTAGCTTTACTTTCCTGCAAAGGGCAATTGACTAAACACTTCTCAACCCCCCAGTGGCAGCTGGCTGATGCATTCTCTTTAAAAGAAGGCCATGAAGTTGTTATTCTTCGGTACACACATCAGGCCATGTGCAACACAACATTAGCAGAAGAGAACATAAATGAATTTCCCCCAGGATTTTCTCACCTATTTTCCAAGTAGACGATGAGCTTGCCTTTTTTTTTTTCCCTAACAAAAGAACACTTTATTCATAGAAGCTCACAGATGAAGGAAGCCTCAGTGGCCAACTCATCTGAATCCTTATGTGAATGAGAGTAACAGTACAGTATAATGGAGAAAATATGGGCTTTTGTAGTTAGAGGACCTATGTTCAGAGGTCCTTCCTGATACTTCCTGCCTACTGTGACCTGAGGCAAGTCCCTTAACTTTCCTGGGCCTCAGTTTCTCTATCAGTAAAATGAGGATGGGTGGACTAAATGGTCTCTTCTACCTCTAAATCTATGATCATATGAAGAATCCATTCCATGTCACAAATAAGAATATAATTTAGACAAGATGGCCTCTGAGGTCTTTTCCAACAGTGAGTGTGTTATATGAAATTTAATAAGATACATATAACATCATAGGATCATAACTTTGGAAACTGAATGAATCCTAAAGGTCATTGAATCTAACTCTTTTTATTTTTACAGATGAGGAAATTGAGGTTAAGAGAGCTTAAATGATTTGTACTGGGTCATGTAACCAGTATGAACTTGAGGCAGGATACAAACTGCCCAGTATTCTATCTCTAGCACCACCTAGCTCTGGGTCATACGTTGGAATTCATAAAAAGTGACTTTACAGGCACCAGGATCAGAGAAACATGACTTGACATTTTATGTGGGAAAAAAAAAAAAGATCTGGGTGTTTTACTGGCTTTCAAGCTGAACATGAATCAATGATTCTTCAATCTGAAAAACTAATTCAATCTCAGGCTGCATCAATGGAAACATGGTCTCCAGAACAAGGGAGCTTATTGTCCCACTGTAATGAGCATTGGTCAGACCACAACTGTGTTCTGTTATGGGCACCACATTTCAGGAAGGACATTGACAAGATGAAATGTGTCTAGAGGAGGGAGGGCAGTAAGGAGAGTGAGGGCATTCAAAACCATGCAACAGAAGCGTAGACCAAAAGAACTAAAGATACTTAATGTAGAGAAGGCAAGACACAAGGAAAACATGATAGTGGCTTTCAAGTGTTTAAAGAGCTTGTTTGTAGAAGAGAGTTTAGACTTCATTTGCTTGACCCAAAGGGTAGAATGAAGGGCAAGGTAAAGAAGCTGTAGAAGATATCAACTCAATATAAGGAGAAATTTGCTAACAATTAGATCATTCCAAAAGTGGAATGAGTTACTTCAGAAGGGAGTGTGTTTTCAATCACAGGCTATGGGACATTGATCCAAGCTATATTTAAACAAGAATCCTTTCTACAATATCTCAGATAAGTGATCATCCATCTTTAGCTTGAGGACCTCAAGGGAGGTGAAGTAGAAGTCTTCCACCAAAGGCCTTCAACTGAAATCTGAACAGCCCTTTGTTAGGGAGATTGTAGTAGGGGTCCTGGCTCAGACCTGGGTTGAAGTAGATAATCTCAAAGGTTTCTATTGGCTTTGAAAGTCCATAATTTTCTCAGTGATATCACTACTAGGAAAATACCCACAAAGAGAACAAAGAAAGTAGGAAGAGAAGGAACACTTATCACAGTGGCAAGGAACTGGAAACTAAGGGAATGTCTATAAATTGGGGCATGACCGGACAAATCATAGTATATGAATGCTATGGAATGCTTTTGTGCCTTACGAAATTAAGAAAGGGACAGTTTCAGAGAAGTCTAGGAAGACTTATATGAATGGACTCAAAGTGAATCAGTAAGAACCAAGAGAACAATTTATATAATAACAACATTGTAAAGAAAAACAACTGATAAGACAATGGTAAACCACTCTAGTATCTTTGCCCAAAAAGCACCCCCAATGGACAGCATTGGTATGTCATGGTCCCTGGGATCATGAAGAGTAGGATATGACTGAATGACAAAGAAAACCAACTCTGAAAGGCTTGAGAACTCCAATTAATGCAATGAACAATCATAATTCTACAAGACTGCTGATAATTCATGTTACTCACCTCCCTCGCAGAGAAGTGCTGGCCCAGTCATGCAGACTGAGACATATATGTTTGAACGTGGTCAGGGTGGGAATTTGCTTTGCTTCACTATGAGTGTTATTACAAGAATTTTCTTTTTCTTTCTTTTCTTCCAATGGAGGTTGTGGGAGGGATATAAAATAAATGCTTATTCATTTGAAAACAAGAATAAAAAGAACTGAAAATTCTATGATTTAATAATAAGTATTTGTAATATTTAACAGAGCTGGACTGTAATGCCACTCTTTGGTAGTGAGGGATATTGTTCCCCTTTCTTGGAGGTCTTCAAGCTGAGAATGGACTCCCCCTCATCAGGTACGTTATAGTGGAGATTGCTTTGGTGTATGAGTAGTAGAGTAGATAAGCAATGAGGTCCTTTCCAACTCTAAAATTCTATGGTTCTGTGACTTGCTATCTTCATGACTTGGATCAAATTTCTCAAGTTCTCTGAGATTTAATTTCCTCATCTACAAAACCAGGATGGTTTTACCTGAACATTCTTCTGCAGAGGTGTGACACTCAAAAACTAGACCTTAATACATATATCAGGCAGCTGGGTGGTGCAGTGGGATAGAATGTGGGACCTGGAGTCAGGAGGCTCATCTTTCTGAGTTCAAATCTGGCCTCAGACACTTACTAGTTGTGTGTGTGTGTGTGTGTGTGTGTGAGTGTGTGTGTGTGTATGTGTAGAAATCACTTAATTTTAAAAATAAAATCAATTAATTACATAAATAAATTTAATATATAAATAATATGAATATATTTATATAAATAATTTTATTTATTTTATATATTTATATAAAATAAATATAACAATAAAATTAATATAATAAAATTAATTTAAAACTAAAATCACTTAATTTTTTAAAATCCTGGAAAAATCACTTAATCTGTTAGTCTCAGTTTCCTCATCTATAAAATGATCTGGAGAAGGAAATGGCAAACCACTCCAGCATATTTTTTTAAATAGTATTTTATTTTTTCCCAATTACATGTCAAGAAAATCTTTTGCATTCATTTTTACAAGATATTGAGTTCCAAATTCTTCTCCCTCCCCTCCCCTCCCCTCTTCTAAAAATAGTAGGCAGTTTGATATAGTTTATACACGTGCTATCATGTAAAACATATTTCCATTTTAGTCACAGTTGTGAAAAAAGAAACAGGTCAAAAGGAAAAAAAACACAAGGAAGAATAAAACTAAATGAAAAAAATGCTTTGATCTGCATTCAGAGTCCATCAGTTCTTTATCTGGATATGGACAGCATTTTCCTTCATGAATTGCTGAGAAGAGCTGAGTCAATCGTAGTTGATCATCACATAATGTTGCTGATACTGTGTACAATGTTTTCCTGGTTCTGCTCATTTCACTTTGCATCGGTTCGTACAAGTCTTTCCAATTTTTTTTCTGAAATCTGCCTGTTCATTATTTCTTATTGCACAAGAGTATTCCATTACATTCATGTAATACAGCTTATTCAGCCTTTCCCCAATTGATGGGTATCCCCTCAATTCCCAGTTCTTTGACACCACAAAAAGGTCTACTATAAATAATTTTGCACATATAGGTCCTTTTCCCTTGTTTATGATCTATTTGGGATAGAGACCTGATAATAGTATTGGTGTATCAAAGGGTATACACAGTTTGGTTGCACTTCGGGAATAGTTCCAAATTGCTCTCCTGAATGGTTGGATCAGTTCACAACTCCAACAACAATACATTAGTGTCCCAATTTTCCCACATCTTCTCCAACATCTAACAATTTCTTTTTTTCTTTTTTGTCATATTAGCTAATCTGATAGGTGTGAAGTGGTACCTCAGAGTTGTTTTAATTTGCGTTTCTCTAATCAAAAGTGATTTAGAACACTTCCTCATATGCCTAAAGATTGCTTTGATTTCTTCATCTGAAAAGTGCCTGCTCATATCCTTTTACCATTTATTGATCGGGGAATGACTTATATTCTGGTAAATTTGACTCAGTTCTCTGCATATTTGAGAAACGAAGCCTTTATCAGAGACACTTGCTGTAAAGATTGTTCCCCAGCTTTCTGCTTTCCTTCTAATCTTGGGTGCATTGGTTTTGTTTGTACAAAAGCCTTTTCATTTAATATGATGAAAATGATCTATTTTGTATTATGTAATGCTCTCTATCTCTTGTTTGGTCATGAATTCCTTCCCTCCCCATAGATCTGACAGGTAGCTTATTCCCTGCTCTTCTAATTTGCTTATGGTGTCACCTTTTATGTCTAAAACATGCCAAAGGTCTGTCATAATGTAACTTTTCTAATACTCTATTTACCCACTACTCCAGTATCTTTGCCAAGAAAACCCCAAATGGGATGAGGAAAAGTCAGACAGGACTTAATGATTCAACAATAACATATATGTCAGCTATTAACTAGACATTTCTGTTGTCTTTGTGATAGACAAGAGATATGTTTTTTCTCTCCAAAACAAAAACAAACAAAAGCCTCTAATATTCAATTCTTCACTGGAACTACATCACTGATTTAAGTGACTTTCAATAATGCAGATGACACATATTCCTATGTGCCTCTTACTCACGCTCTTTCAGAAGTCTGCCACATAGAATCTACCTAGGACAAAATGCATATCATGTCTAAAAGTGATTCTCCACAGGTAGTTGACTTCCATTTGTGCCTTTCTGTAGAAGGAAGGCCCTATGCTGACCACATCAAGCTTTAGACTACAGAATCTCAAATGAGATCCATAGTCATGCCAGAAAATTTTACCTAACTCTCCACACAGGGAAGACCAAGTGAATGAAGAATGCCTATTGTCTGATCTAGGATATATAAATGAATGATTAGCCCACAGATCTGGGCCACCAGGAGCCACATTTTAGACAGTTATTGCAAATTGGGCAATGATGTGGGTGCAGAATTGTACAGGAAGAGGAAGTCAAGTTAAGTCAATTGGCATTTATTAAGTAACTGCTATATAGCGGGCACTGACCTAAGCATTGCAGGAACAAAGAAAGGCAAAAACAGTCCCTGTCCCCAGAGACCTCACAATCTAGTGGAAATCAAATAAATAATGTTGGATTGCCATTGGGAAATTGCGGAGTTCATTTAATGACTCAAAGTGGAAAGAGCAATGGATTTGGAGTCAGAGGAACTGGTTTATAATTCTACCTTGAGCAAGTAACTTATATCTCTGAGCCTCAGTTTACTCCTTTACGAAATGGTGGGATTGAACTAGATGGCTTCTCTGATTCTTTTGTTCTTCTCCCTAAAACAACAGGCCATCTTTTTGCTACTGACATTTTTCTGCTATCATCGTATATAGATGGGAGTCATGGAATGCCACAGTCCCCCTTCAAAACACAGGCCAGAAAAACCTTACAGATCAGTAAGTTGTAGACATTTTCTAAGGGAAGACTGCATAACCCTTCTCCCCCAACCAGAGATTAATCATATTTATCAGACAAGTAAGGGTACATGATCATAACCAAGAGGTAAAATGAAATCGGGCACATCTCTCTGCACCCGCCTTCCTGTTCAGCAGCCAGCTCTGATGATGCATTTGTCTGGTGATACCCCTGCTACTGAAGGCTGGGCTGGGCTGACAGACTGATGATAAATATCCTTTGTTTATCTCTACATCAGGTAGGTGCAGCACAGACTGCTTATTTCAGTTATTCCATGTATCTGCGATTTTACCAGCTTGGGTGCTCAACAAGTCTCAACCTCTCCCTGTGGCATTGGGAGATGTTCTGAGACAGTTGCTGTGGCTAACCTCTGCCCCTCCTCCCCTACTTGAGACCAAGCTGGTGATGACCCTCTCTGAGTTTAGCTTGCTGGTACTTGAAGCTTTCCAGGGTCTGGGCTCTGGTGACTTAGCTTAGTAAAACCTGGGGTTAACGCATATGAGGGATTGGGGGCTGGAAGTGGCAAGAATAGAATAGGATGGGGGAGATGAAGGGGGGGAGGAGGAAACAGACAGAGAAAACAGAGGCAGGGACAGACACAGAGAGACACACAGAGAGAAACAGAGAGAGCAAGGAGACAGAGAGCAGGAGGGAAGGAGACAGGGAGGAAAAAAGAGAGAGGGGAAGAAAGGAAAAGGGAGGGAGAGACAGAGAGAGAGAGAGAGAGAGAGAGAGAGAGAGAGAGGAGAGACAGAGACAGAGTTAGATACAGAGAGGAGAGAGAGTCAGAGAGAGAGAGGAAAGAGAGACAGAGAGAGTGATATAAACCTGTGATTGATTTCAAAGGACTCTAGAGCTCCTAATGAAGAAATCCCCTTTATTGATGCAGATTTTCAACACTTCATTTAATTTCTCATCCAAAAGAGTTGGATTGTGAGAACTGAAGTGTTGTGGCCTGGATCCCAAGACCAGTAGGTAGTAGAAACTGGATTCGAATCCATGTTTGGCCTCCTTGGCCTTATTTGACATGTGTGTGTATGCATGTGCACGCATGCATGCACATGTGTTTGTGCACGTGCGTGTATGTATGTATATATGTGTACTGTATACATGTATGTGTATATATGTGCGCATGTGTGTGTCTGTCTGTGTGTGTGTATTGGGAGGTGGGTGTGGGGAGGATTCAAGTCTTACCTCTGACACAGACTAGCTGTGTTTCCCTGGGCAAGTCTCTTAAACTCCCAATGCCCCAGGAAACTCTCCAAGGCAATATGTTACCGGAAAAAGTACAGGAATACAATGGGAGTGTCCATACTAAGTTTTCTTTACATGATTGAAATTATAGATGGACACACACACACACACACACACAACAAAGAAGGCATGAAAAAAACTGAAGTTGAGGGAAATTCAGGCAGACCTGGAAGGAGAAAGAAGAAAAGCATTTTTGTTGCTTACTGTTGGTCAGACTCATTTAGTTTTGCCTTATTAAAGACTAGGGGATCTGGGTTTAGAGCTTTGTCCCTTATTTTGCATGTTTATGTGATTGATGTCACTGACAGGTGACTTTATTTTTTTCTTAATAGTATTTTATTTTTTTCCAATTACATGTAAAGATAGTTTTCAACATCTATGTTTATAAGATTTTGAGTTCCATTTTTTTCTCCCTCCCTCCCCTCCTCCCCAAGATGGTATGAAATCTGACATAGGCTACACATGTACAATCATATTAAATACATTTCCATATCAGTCATGTTGTGAAAGAAGAATCAGAATAAAAGGGAAAAACCATGAGAAAGAAAAAAAGAGAGAGAAAATAGTATGCTTTGATCTGCATTCAGACTCCATAGTTCTTCCTCTGGATGTGGATAGCATTTTCTATCATGAGTCTTTTGGAATTGTCTTAGAACATTGTATTGCTGAGAAGAGTTAAGTCTATCAGAGTTAGTTATCACATAGTGTTGTGTTACTGTACACAATGTTCTGGTTCTGCTTAATTCACTCAACATCAGTTCATGTAAGTCTTCCCAGATTTTTCTGAAGTCATCATTTCTTAGAGCACAGTAATATCCCATTACATTCATATATCACAACTTGTTCAGTCATTCCTCAACTGATGGGCATCCCCTCAATTTCCAATTCTTTGCCACCACAAAAAGAGCTGTTATAAATATTTTTGTGCATGTAGGTCCTTTTCCCTTTTTTATGATCTCTTTGGGATACAGTTGACTTTATAACAAAAACTAAAATGGTACTACGAGATCTCAGGCCCTAAGACCTGGGTTCAAATTCTGCTTCTGACTGATTACTATTTATATGACGTTGGGCAAGGCAATGACTAAAATGCCTAAAAAAAAAATCTTAGGCTCTTCTCTGGGCTTCAGTTTCCTCATCTCTAAAATGAGGGATTTGGACTACATCTCCCCTGAGGTCCTTTCTAGCTCTAGATGTATGATGCTGTGATTCTAAGTTAGTGATCCATCCCCAGGCTTCAGTTTCCTCATCTGTAAAATGAGGAAGTTTGGATGAGATGACTTCTGATGTCTCTTCCTGGGCTAGATCTTTAATCCTATGACCTCCATATGATTAGGAGAAATCAAAATAGTATCATCAGTGTGGTTCTCTCAATTTCTATTAAGAGCACATATTCCAAACCCGTTTGTCAAGAGGAAAAAGGCCTAGTCTTTCATCTGGAACTTTCGGCCATAGCCTCCCTGCTTGGCCCTCCTAATGCAAGTCAATCACAGTAATAATGGTTCATTTCCAAGGAGGGTAGGGTTGAGATATCCAACTCACTTAAGATAAACTTTCAGGGAAATCACAAAAACAAAACAAAACTTCAGAACAACAGTGACCTAGGCCACAGGGGTCACAACTCTGAGAATGAGGCTCTACTCAGAGCCTCCGTTACCCAGGCTCCCTGAAACATCCTGCCTCACAGAGTCACCCATTGCAATGTTGGCATCCAATCTAAATTGACTGAGCCATGCCACAGAGATGACAACTCCTTATTATCATCAAGCCACATGACAATGAGTCTATGAGCAGTCAATGACTTAGAACAGGGCCAAATAGCTGAGTGCTATTCTGCCCCTTGAGTGCTGGAGAAGAAAAAAAATGGTCATGGATGCCTGAAGATGGGTCAGAGTGACATTCTGTTGTCTTCAAATTTCTTAGTGTCTGGAAATGGTTCAGGCACAGTGCTAAGGGGTAGGCAAAGAGGAAGAGGCCTTGTATAGTAACACTAGGAGATACACAGATACATGTATATAGATATAGATAGATAGGTCGATAGATGTACATATATATAACTTAATATATTTTAAAATATATTTAAAAACATATACAAATACCCCCAAATGACAAAAAAAAACAGAAATCCAACAACCAAAGCATTAGCATCAACAACACTGAAATCCTAAGAGAAAGGTATTTCATCTTGTTCAGTCAACTAAAGAAAAAAATGAATTATATCAAAGGCATCTATGTGAATGAACTTGTCAAACCTTCATGCCATGCTAACTCTCAATTTGTTTTTCTGAGGTTTGAATACCACCATGTCTTGCTAGTGAGGGATTGTGGGAGAATTTGCCTCATTTACCTGCTGCATTTCCAACTTCTTTTGGGGGTAGGGCTAAATATGTTGGTAGTATTGATTTCTTATTTCTTTTGGAAATTGAATGGGTCACTTTTATGTTAATAGTGAAGGTTTCTGTACAAGTGAATTGACTTCTTGGGATCATATGTTGCGGTCTGGAATACTCCTTAAAAATCATCTAGTCTAATAGTTGATATGGTGTTTGCTGCCTGTCCAGGAGAAATTCCAGGAGCAGAACAGAGTTCTGTACCCAATGTGCGTCAATTTAACCAAGGCCTTTGATACCATCTGTTGGATGCTTGTGAAAAATTATGGCAAAACATGGCTGCCTGGAGAAGTTCATTAATATTGTACATCAGTTTCATGAAGGCATGCTTACATGGATTCTAGATAATGGATGATTTTCCCAGTCAGTAATGGAGTGAAGCGAGGTTGTGTGCTTGCTCCCATGTTTTTAGCATGATGTTTTTAGTCACATTGTCAAATGCCTTCAATGAGGATGAACACGGCATCAAGGTCAGATACCTTATTGATGGTAAATTATTTAACTTGAAAAGACTACAAACTGAGACTAACGTGGAGGGAGAATTTGTGGGTGACTTTTTGTTTGCAGATGATTATGCGAGACTCAATTCTGCCTCTGAAGCTGAGTTGCAGCAAAGTATGGATCGATTCTCTGCTGCTTGTGTTAATTAGGGCCTAACAATGAACACCAAGAAAACAGAGGTTCTCCAACAGACAATGCCACACCATCCACATATGGAACCATTGGTTACAGAAGATGGAAAAATTTTGAATATTGTGGATAGGTTCACTTACCTTGGCAGTATACTTTTGAGGGATGCACACATTGATAATAAAGTTGATGCTCACATTGCCAGAACCAGCTCAGTGTTTGAGAGGCTCCAAAGAAAGGTATGGGAGAGAAGGGGTATTAGACTGACTACCAAAGTGAAGGTCTATAGAGTCATTGCGCTGACCTCATTGTTGTATGCCTGTGAAACAGTCTACCAGCACCACACCAGGAAACTGGGCCACTTCCATTTGAATTGTCTTAGGAAGATTCTGCAGATCACCACTGAGGTCCTTTCTTGAGATGAACAGCCAAGCATTCAAACTCTACTAGAGAGAACACAGTTCGGGTGGGCTGGCCATGTTGTTCAGATAACAAATGTACATTTGCCTAAAAGACTATTTTATGGAGAACTCACTGAAGCCAAGCACTCACACAGAGGTCAAAAGAAGTGATACAAGGACACCCTCAAGGTTTCTCTAAAGAACGTTGTGATCTATTGCATAACATGGGAGATGTAGGCAAAGGACCACTGAGCTTGGCATGCCTGCATAAAAAAAGGCAGTAGCTCAAAAGCAATGTGAAATTCACAAATTTAAAGTCTTCACTCCAAATGTTCGAGTGGACTATTTGTGCCTGACCTACGGTAGAGCCTTCCAAGCTCGTATGGGTTTGATCAGCTACAGTCAGACACTGTACCTTGACTCCATTTTGGTCCTCTTCAAGAACAAAGGACAACAACTAGTCTAACTCCCTCTTTACAACTAAAAGAGAAAAGGGAAGTGACTTCCTCAAGGCCATATAAGTAGCAAATGGCAGAGAAAGGATTTGAACCTGGATCACAGAATCATAGAGTTAGAAGAGAGCTCAGTGACCACCTAATCCTTCTTTTACCTGAATAAAAAGTTCCCACCACAACAAACCAGATAAGTGTTCATCCAATCTTTACTGGAAGACCTCCAGGAATGGAGAAACCATTACCTCCTGAGGCAGTCCCTTCCATTTGGGGATGGCTCCCAGTGCTAGGAAGATTCGTTGTTGTTTGTTTTTCTTGATGCAAAGCCTAAATATGCTCATTTGTGTCTTTTAACAGTAGTTCCTGATTGTGTCCTCTGGGGTTGAATGGAAAGTGTCTAACTTAATCTAAATGACAGTCCTTGGAAGACTGGTATCATGTCCCCTCCTAAGACATTTCTTCTCTAGGGTAAATGTCTTTAGTTCTTTCAACTAATCTCCAGGGGATATGGATTCAAGGTCTTTCACCATACTGGTTCCCTTCTGATGAATGCTCTCCAGCTGATTACTACCCTTCCTAACAAGTGGTGTCCTCCTTAAGACTCACTTTGCTCTGCTGTAAAATGAAGGGGATCAGATTAGGTGACCCCTAACTTATGAATGTCTGTAATTCTATATTTTGAGAGGTCTGACCTGACTCTCATCATCAACAGCCTATTGGAATTTTCAAACTCAAGACCTTAAGATGTGATCTGACCAGGGCACGGTACAATGGGACTATCTGGCCACCCTCTATTCATGGCCTCTCTTAATACTGCCTAAGATTTCCTCCTCTTTCCTGGCTGCCAATGAACACTGTTGACTCACGTTGAGGTTGAAATCTACTATAATTCCCAGATCTCTTACTTTTCCAGATAAACTGCTTCTTTGGCCATAGTTCTGCCATCTCACATTTGTAAAGTTGTTTTTTTTTTTGAGCCCACATATCAAGCCTGACATTTAGCACTATTGAACTTTATTTCAACTGGAATAGGCCCAATGATCTAGTCTATTAAGATGCTTTTGATGCCTGATTCTGTCATCCAAATCCAGACTTCTGCTTTCAAATTCATTTTTCTTGTCACTCTCTGCCCCCAATCTCCCCAAAATGTCACATTCCTAGGCAGAGATGTCCTATATTGCAACATTCCTCTGAAGATGACCTAAAACAGCACCATCCTATGCCTCTGGACAAGCAGTTGAGTATTATAGTGAAAGTTGGATTGGGTTTGAAGTCAAAATCCCCAAGTTTGAGTCTTGACTTTGCTGCTCAGCAGGCTATAGTGTAACCAGGGGAGTGCTGGGAAATGTTTAAGAAATTGCTCTCCAAAAAAAAAAAATGTACCCACGGCATATTTTAAAACTAAATCTTCATTAACATTTCATTCATCATGCTCTTGAGTCTAGGCAATAAACAAAACCATCAATCAATTGACATTTATTAAGTGCCTACTATGTGCTAGACACTGGGCTAAGCCCTGATTAGGAGCCTTTGTCAATTTCTGACGTGCAAATGCTTACATCAAAAATTTAACAATCAATTCCCTAGATGAGCTGGTTCCAGCCTACTTCCCTAGGTGTAACCTTGTGCAAGACGCATCTTCATCTGAGAGCATAGCAAAAGGAGGCTCAAAAAGATGAAGGCTAAAGGTCTATCATTCTATATTTTGAGTGGCCTGACATAACCCTCGTCTCCAACTGCCTATTGGCCCTTTTCAACTTAAGCTCCTGCTGTCACCTCGGACTCAGCGTGCTCAGAACAAGATTTGTTATCTGTACCCACCCAATATATCTCTCTTTCTAACTCTTACGTCTACGTCAAAGGCTTCACCAGTTTTGGAGTCACCCAATTTAGCAATCTAGGAGTGATATTCAACTCTGAATTCTCACTCACTGAGCTCCCTCCATGCCCCTGCCCAATATTTCAATCAATCAGATTAGGTAGAGGAATCATGGTACACTGGAAAGGGCTTGGGAAGTACCAGACAGGGGTTCATGGTGCTGACACTTCATGTCTTTGTTAATTCAACAAGCATTCATTAAGCATATGCCAGGCAGTGTACTAAGTGCCTGGCATACAAGGAAAGGCTCAAGGAAGTCTCAAGTTTAATGGATGGATCTTATGCAAATCACTTTACCTCTGGAGTTCAGTTCCTCCATCTGTATAAAATAAGGGGGTTGGATATGATCACCTATAAGTCTCTTCCAATCTTGAATTTACAAGTGAGTCTATGCATTGCCATCATAATATTTCTCACATTCATTCACTCCTCTCCACGTACGCAGCCATCACCCTAAGTCAGACCTTCACGACCTCTTGCCTAATTGGTCTCCCTGCTTCAAATCTCTGTCCTTTCCAGAACATCTTCCCCACAGCCGCCAAACTGATATTTCTAGAGCATAGATCTGA
Source organism: Vombatus ursinus (assembly GCF_900497805.2). Classification (NCBI taxonomy): domain Eukaryota; kingdom Metazoa; phylum Chordata; class Mammalia; order Diprotodontia; family Vombatidae; genus Vombatus; species Vombatus ursinus. Next base: position 1,940,456 of record NW_020949772.1, read on the forward strand.
TCATGTTATTCCTCTACTGAAAAGCCTCCAATGGCTCCAGATGCCTTTAAACTCTTATACAAGCTGTTCTGTTTGACTTTATCAGCCCTTCACAATCTGAGTTCAGTTTACCTGTACAAGATCATTAAATATTTCTCCTCTTAATATCCTTCATAGTCTTATTCATTCATTCATTTATTTGTGTATTTTTTTTTAAAGATCTACTTGCTACATGGGGCAGCTAGGTGGTGTCATGGTGAATAGAATGTCAGACCCGGAGTTAGGAAGACTCATCTTCCCGAGTTCAAATTTGACCTCAAATCCTTACTAGCTGTGTGATCCTGGACAAGTCACTTGACCCTGTTGGTTTCAGTGTCTTTGATGTAAAAATGAGCTGGAGAAGGAAATGACAAACTACTCCAGTGTCTCTGCTAAGAAAATCCCAAATGAGGTTATAAAGAATCGCACAGGACTGAAACAACTGACCAATAACATCAACACTTGCTACTCAGGAATATACAGGATGATGTACGCATGTCATAAGGAAGGAAGGAAACAACCATTTATTTAGAGTGCCTACTACATACTACACTAAGCACTTTACAATTATTATCTCAATACAACTTTGGGTTGTAGGTGCCTAAAACATATTAGGAGGTTAATAAACACTTGTTGATGGATTGTTTGAATGGACCAACAGTCTCAGGTAAAGAATTTAGTACTTAGGACTAAGCAACAAATGAAAAATATATGAGAGTCAGTAAGTAATTTGAATTTTCATTGTTCATAGGCATTACTTGTGTTATTTATGGCTATGTAGATATATTACTTATATACATATACATACTATATATATACAGATAGATAGATAGACAGACAGACAGACAGACAGATAGGTAGATAGATAGATAGATAGATAGATAGATAGATAGATAGATAGATAG
>NW_020949772.1:1941388-1946236 GCF_900497805.2 Vombatus ursinus
TAGATAGATAGATAGATAGATAGATAGATAGATAGATAGATAGATAGATAGATAGATAGATAGATAAATAGATATCACCTGTAGAGGCAACATGAATTAGGGAAGGCTGGGTTCAAATCCTCCCATTGGAGGACTTACCAGCTGTGGGACTGGGAGCAAGTCATTTAACCCCTGAAAGCTCCAAAAGACTCATGAAGAATTGGAATTATAGGTAGGTTGTATCTGCATTGGCAGATAGAGTTCTCATAGGAGCAAAATCATAGTTTCTGAAAAGAAAGTATTTTGCAGATCTGTTTAAATTCAATGAACTTCCACCTTCATATTCTACTATGGCTCTAGAAGTCTTTGTCTTCTCTTGGACTTTTAGAGGAAAGCTCAAACAATAGCTATAGAAATTTTTCTGGCAGCTTGATGTGAAACAGACAATGTCTATCTTTCTGCTATCCGTGTGCTTCAGGAATGAGAGATTAAGGCATTTTGGAGGAAAAAAAAACAAACATACACACACTCACACACACACACACACACACGACTGTTCAGGAGACAGGAATGGCTTCAGTTCAGTTTAACGTTCAACATTAGCATTTATTTCTTTAGCTCCTACTCTATGCAAGGTACCATGCTAGTGGCCAAGATACAAAGGCAAAAGCAAAACATCCCCTGCCCTCACATTTTCCTGGGGAGGGGTGTGTGTTGGGGGTGGAGGGGTGGGAGATATACGGAAGTAGGTGAATATAAAGTATATGTAAAGAAATTAGTAGAATCCTAGATCAAGAGCCAGAAGGGACCTTGGGAAACATTTAGTCCAATTTCCTTGCTTTACAGATGAGGAAAGTGTACCAAACGTAGAATAAGTTAAATACGTGAGGCCACATAGGTAACAAGGGGCAGAGACAGTATTTGAATTCAGGCCCCGTGACCCCAAAATCAGTTCTATTTCTACTGTATCAAAATATGCCATATCATATCATACCATATCATATGTAATGTGATATGATGCAATATATACAATATGATATCATATCATATCATATAACAACATAATGTAATGTTATTATGACGTGTTATCATTTATAAAGCACTTTAAGGTTTGCTAAGTACTTTGTCTCATTTTATCCTCACAATAACCCTGGGAGGTAAGTGCTACCATTCTCCTCATTTTACAGATGAGGAAACTGAGGCAGACAGAAGTTTTGATGATTTGTTTAGGGTCACTTAGTAATTATGTGTCTGAGGCTGGATTTGAACTCAGGTATTCCTGACTTTAGGTCTAGTACTCGAAACACTGCCACCTAGCTGTCAATAACAATAAATATTGTTTATACTATACTTTAAGGTTCGCGAAGCACCTTACAAATATTTTTATCTCATTTGATACTCATAGTAACCCTGGGAGGTAGGTGCTATTATTATCCTTATTTTGCATGTGAGGAATTTGAAGAAGATAAGGGTTAAATGACTTGCCCAGGGTTACACAGCTAGTAAGTATCTAAGGCAGGATTTGAACGCAGGTCTTCCAGACTCTAATGTCCAGTGTTCCATCCTCTGAGCCAACCTGTTGGAGTGTCATGTATAGGAAATAGAAGGAGGGCCAGTCTGACTGGAATAGAGAGTGCTTGAAAGAGAGTAATATGACAAGTGCCAGATAGGTAGGCAAGAACCAGATTGTGAAACTCTGAATGTCAGACTAAGAATTTTGTATTTCCTCCCAGAAACAATAGGGAGCCATTGAAGATTTATGGGTAGAAGGAATGAATGATATAGTTAGATCTGTGTTTTAAGAATATCAAGTAGGCAGCTCTCTGAAAGATGGATTGGAAAGGCAAGCACTTAGACACTGGAAGACAAATTAGAAAGCTACTGTAATAGTTCAGGCAAGGGATGATCAATCAATTAATTGATCTACCAGCATTTATTTATTGCCCATTATGTCCCAGCTGCTAGGCCAGGAACTGGGGATAAAAATACCAAAGTTAGCACCTACCATAAAGGAACTTACATTCCCAGACTAGCGTTAGGTGGCAGCTAAGTGGGTCCGTGGGTAAAGTACTGGATGTGGAGTTAGGAAGACCTGAGTTCTAATTCTGCCTCAGACAGTGACAAGTCACTTCATCTCTGTTTGCCTCAGTTTCCTCATCTATAAAATGACATGTGTCTCAGAAGATTGTTAGGATCAAATGACGTACTGTGTAAAGTGCTTTTCAAATCTTAAAGTGCTATATAAATATTGGTGATTATTAGTTCTCATTATTACATACTGAGTGAGTCTCTACTCACCAAAAGAATTTCCACTGAAATAGACAGGAGACAGAAGAGATTATAGAATGATAGAGTTAAAGCTGGACTGTACTGTCAAGATTATCTAGTCCAGAGGCAGCTAGGTGGCACAATGGATAGAATACTGATCCTGGAGTTAGGAGGACCTGAGTTCAAATTTGGCCTCAGACACTTACTAGCTATGTGACCCTGGGCAAGTCACATAACCCCAAGTGTCCCCCAAAAAAGAAAAAATATATATATATCTAGTCCAATACCTTTATTTTGCAAATGAGGAAACTGAAGCCTAGAGAGGGAAGGTGATTTTGATTAAGGTCACATAGCTAGAAATTGGCAGAACTAGGAGATTTTATTGACTTTGCCAACATAACTGCTAAAATGTTACACCAAACTCTGTTGGGCATGGAAGAAGCCAACTTTAGGCCAGTGTCCAGATAAATGGGGAAGGAGGGAAGGAAGAGGGTGAGGAGGGATAGTAGCTCCCACCCCAAATCATTGATCTCCAAATAAATGCCTTTATTCCACTGACAAGTGCTGGGTATAAGGGTAAAGGACTGCCAACCAAAGCATGCTCCACTAAATGGAAAAGTCCCCATTAAATGACAGCTAGGGTAAAACTGAGATCTTCACCATGAAAATAGCATTTTATTAATAGGCCATAAGCACAATAGATGAATACTGTTTGAATTTTCAGGAAAATGAGAAGAGATGCATTTCTGGGTCAGTTCACTACTTACAGTTGAAAAGAGGAAAGAAAGGGGAGGAGAATGGTGACCTGGGGCCATGTGCTGACCCAAAAGATTTAAACAAATAGATGAAGAGAGAACATTTCCACTTAGCAAATGGGAGAGACATAAATAGAGCTGGAGCAGAGTTATTTCCAAAGCTGGTTGTTCCCCCAAGGCCTTCTTACCTCATAAATAAAGATGCTACAAAGAGAAGAACACTTCATGTGGCCCTAGGGTCCTCATGCAATGGGGCCTCAAAGGGCACTAGAACCTCAAGCTAAATACCATAAAGTTCAGCTCTGAGCAGCTCAGAAAGACAGTCTGATGTTCTAGGTCAGACCAAGAAGGTGATGACAATGACTGGTACACAAAGCAGGCTACTGATAAATACATGTCAAAGGTGTTGATCAGTTATAGAATCACAGGATTTCAGACTTGGAAGGGACCACAGAGGCCACTGAGTTGGACCCATAAGTGAAAGGAATGCTGGCTCTCAGAAAACAGACCAGTTGTTGCTCAGCTTCTTCTAGGAGGCCTCCAATAAAGGATTGGAGGATCCAGAAGATACCTTAGAGGCCACTGAAGCTAACCTTGGTACCCCATGTTACAGATGAGCAAACTGAGGCTTAGCTAGTGTCAGAGGGAGGATTTGAACCCAAGTCTTCCTGGTTTCAAGTTGAGCATGCTATCCTCTATGCCATGCCCAGCCCCTCAGGAGGCACCCCATTCTGCTGGGAAAAAAAAAAAGCTCTACTGCTTTCTGCCTCGCCAACATTAACCTTAAACAACAATAGCAGAGGATATTTATTTGGAAAGTTCAGGATGGCCATTTATCGCCTCATTTGATTCTCAGAACTGTTAGGTGGGTGTGACTCATCCTCATTTAACAGATGAGGATGCCAAGGTTGAGGCAGGTTAAGTGACCTTCCCAGGATCCTATAGTTACTTTTATCTGAGGTGGGATTCCATGATTCCAAGTCCCAAACTCTCTCCTTTATACCAAACTACCTCTTTAGCCAGATGACCCAGGTTCAAGATCACAGGCTCCTAACATCCCATTTCTGACAATTAGTACCTGCGTGACCTTGGTCAAGTCCCTTAACATCCCTGCCGCTTCCTTTGCTCACTGATGATTTGATGGCCTCTGGAACGGACGTTCCAGCTTCTACTTCTGGGATTCCAGAATCTTTTCCCCCTGATTAGTATTCCCAGTTCTGCCGTTTGAAGCCAAACAGAACAAATCCGATCTCTCTCCTTGGTAGCCCTTCAAATTCTTGAAGACTGCTGTCATATCCTGCCTTCCCCATCAATTTTCTTATTTTCAATCTAAACTTCCACAATGCCTTCAACTGAGTCTCATATGGCACAGACTCATGGTCTTTCCGTGTACTGGCTGACCACCTGTGTACACTATGCAGATGATGTGGCACAGTAGATAGAGCCAGGCTTAGAGTTCTGACCTGAGTTCAAATCTTACGTCAGACATTTACGAGCTTTGTGACCCTAGGCAAGTCACTTAACTGAGGCAGACAGAGGTTTGTCTTAGTTTCCTCATCTGTAAAATGGGAATAATAAATGCACCTACCTCCAGGGTTTTTGTGAGGATCAAACAAAATAATAATTATAAGGCACTTAGTGTATAGTGCCTGGTACAAAGTCAGTGCTATATAAATGTTAGCTACCACTACTACTACTACTACTACTACTACTACTACTACTACTACTACCACCACTACCACTACCACCACCACCAACACCACCACTACTACTACTATTACTATTACTACTACTACTACTACTACTACTACTACTACTACTACTACTACTACTACTACTACTACTA
>NW_020949772.1:1946246-2052471 GCF_900497805.2 Vombatus ursinus
TACTACTACTACTACTACTACTACTACTACTACTACTACTACTACTATACTGCAACACCCAGAAATGAACATAATACTCTGGATATAATATGATCAGCCTTGAGAACAGTAATTAATGAACAGACAGGAACACTTGGAGTTGATACACCAAGGCGGAAAGGTGGGGATGGTGAGTAAGGTAGCTTGCAGATGCAAGAAAAGAGTCTGGTTATTTCCCTACTCCTTGTGTTCTCTCATTGTTCCTCCTGTGAGACTCAGCCATTGTCAGATGGAAGCCGTTGGATCATAATAAGATTCTGGCGCATCTGGTTCCTCTGCAAGGACAGGGCATGACTTGCCAATTAATAAATTAACTGGTCAAATTTATACAGCAACTGTCGGGCAGAGCTGAGTAGAGATGGGTGTTTGGGGGGACATAAAGTCTGAATGATGGAGAGGGCTCTAAGTACAGAGAGGAGTCAAAAACCTCTTGAGGATCCCCATATGAAAAGGACGCATTTTCCAGTTTTGCAATCCTGGGGAAAATGTTACAGCCATCAGCTTCTGCATTGGGAGAAGGATGAATATGCCCACAGATCTTCCACAGGGTCTTATCACATAAGCCAGAAAGCATCCTCTCTCTGCCCTCACCCAACTCGAGGAATAATGGGCATGTTCTTACTACATCACACAGGCCAGTGGAGCAGAAACCAACTCCCAATTTTTCAGAGATATTTGGGGCATTCATATATGGAGACTTGACAATTAACTTAAGAGGGGGGAAGTCCTAGATTTTAGACCTGAAAGGCACCTTAGAGGTCATTGGGGCCAACTTCTTCATTTTATAAAAAACAGAGTGTCTGAGTCACTTACCCAAGGTTACACAGAAGCAGCACTGAGATTTGCACTCGGGTCTCTGTCTCCAAATCCAGGTCATTTTCTGCCTAACCCTGTTATTTCCTCCCTGTCACCAGTTAAAAGTCAGATAGGAACAAAGGGGAAACAAGGGTTTCAAGACTTCCTAGACAATGCTTGTGATTCAGCTGGGGACAAAATCGTATATTTCCGGTACTATAACCTTTATGGGATTAGTGATTTTTTTTTTTAATTTTGACTTGAAGCCAACATAAGAATGAACCTCAAAGTCAATACAATCACTTTCTCTCTCTCTCAGCCTTCCCTCTTTTCCTTTGTCTCTCCCCTACCTTATCATGCCCTTTTCACCTCCCCTTCCCCTCTCTGCTCTCTCTTTCTCTCTCTCTCTCTCCTTCCTTCCTCCATCCCTTTCCTCTCTCTCCCTCTTATCTCTTCTCTCCTCTCCCTTTCTCCACCCCTCACACTCTCCCACTTACTTTCTATTTTCTCTCCCTCTTCCCCTTTTGTTGCCTCCTGCTTTCCCCCTCTCTCCTTCTCTTCCTCCCCTTCCTCCCTTCCTCTCTTTCTCCTCCCCCCTTGTCCTTTTTTCCTCTCCCTCACTCCATCTTTCTCTACCTGACTCCCTCTTCCCCCTCCTTTTTCTCCTCCTTCTCCCCTTCCTCTGTCTCCCTTTCCCTTTTCCCCCTCTCCTTCCTCTTCCTTTCTTTTTTCTCCCTCCATCCTTCTGTCTGACTCTCTCTCTCTCTCTCTCTCTCTCTCTCTCTCTCTCTCTCTCTCTCTCATCCTCCTTCTCCTCTCCTTCTTTCTCCTCTTTTTCCCTCTTTTTTCTCCCTTTCTGCTCAATTGCCCACCTCCTTATCTCCCTCCTGCCATGATAAGTCACTGAGTTTATTTTGAGAATACAAGAATCCTTTATTGCTACAAAACTCATCCCTGAGAATTACATTAACCAACCACCAGGCACAACATCGGTTAGTGTTATATTCCTGTTTATACATCTCCTCCAGTCTACAGAGAGAGCACAAGGAAACACTGAGAAAAGCAAACATTATAATTAAGGGCCAGAGGGACTGATTCAGGATGAAAGATTAGAAGCACTAAATATATAAACTTGGGCAACATTTTCACCAAGGAGGGATAGGATAACTGTTTTTTAAGTCTCTCAGGCATCTAAGAACCCAATGAGAGATAGGGGGAGTTAGAGGCGAGACCAAGAACATTGTGAAACTGGGCAAAGGGGAATTAAGATTAAACTCTTTTTGAAAGCATGAGATGTCGATTCTTTGGTTTAGTGCCCCAAGAAGGCCTCAGGACTACACCAACATTTCTCATTTGCTAATCTTCTTCATAACATTTGCTCATTTCTTTAACTAACACTTAGACTGGACCTTTCCCTGGGGTGTCGATTAATTTCTATTCTAGTCATTGCACAATTTTGTTGTGTAACTTTTCTTCTCTGTGGTCTTTCATGCCTTATTGGCTGTCTGTCCTGAGAGCTCAGGATGCCTTGGCACACGGACTATGGTGGGGGGAGAGGGATTAGTCACACCATTTTCTATAGATAAGTCATGAACTTTTAGGTCAAGTTTCTATTTTCTCTGAAGTCTCCTGGTTACCTGCAACAAGTATGGCTTCTCTTTTTTTGGGGGGGGAGGGGGATGAGGACGTAAGGGGAGTAGGGGAGAGAGAAGTGTTGCCTCCTCCCTCCCTTCCCCTTTTCCTTCCCTCTCCTTCCCCTTCCCCTTCAGCTATGCACTTGAGAGTTCATTTACTACTGATAAAGAACAGGCATACATGATGATGGACAGAAATATGCAGTGTTAAAAACTTGAGAGGGAGGGATATCATTGATCTGGAGACCAGTGATTAGAAATATCTGCTCCATCTGGCCATTGGGGAGCTAAGGCATACATTTGCATTACCTATCAAAAACTTATTTTGATTGTTTTATATTTTCTTGAGTATATTTTTGCTTTTATATCACCTTCATTTCTGAATGTCCCCCCCTTCAGAGCCTTCCTTTGTAACAAATAATAAAAAAAAGAAAGAGGAATAAAAGGCAGTTTTGCAAAACTAATTGACCCATTTACTGCCTATTTGATGGTGGGAAGTCATTTAATCTACAAATTGGGCATGGCGGGGAGAGTTAGACTGAAAGGTTGCTAAGGTCCCTTATGGCTCTAAATCTATGATACTATGATCAACCAATAGCCACACCCATAATCACCCATCTTTTACAAGGAAGAAAGGAAGATTTATTTTTCCCCTCACTCTTCCCATATGTTCTGTCTATCTATCATCTATCTATCTATCTATCTATCTATCTATCTATCTATCTATCCATCTATCTATCTATCTATCTATCCATCTATCCAGTAAATGGATGAGCAAATAATAATAATAACTAGCATTTATAAAACACTTTAAGATTAGCAAAACACTTTACAAATATTGTCTTACATGATCCTCACAACAACCTTGGGAGAATGATTAGGTATTGATTAGGCATTCTGGGAAGATGGCAGAGTAGGTCAGGAATTCCCAGGCTCTCCAGGTTTCCTCCACAAGCAGACAGAAAATCACCACAAAATAAATTCAGAAAAGCAAAAATAAAGGGGTAAAGCAGATGTCCTCCTAAGACAGCTTGAGAGGACTTCAGAAATGACAAGACCTCTAGGGGTTGAGGTTTGGCCTGAGTAAAGGATTAACTGAATTAACAAACTGCAGGATAGGCGCTATTATTGTCCCCATTTTTCAGATGAGGAAACTGGGGCAGGCAGAGGTTAAGTGACTTGCCCAGGGTCACAAAGCTAATATCTCAGGCCAAATTTACACTCAGATCCTGCTGACTCCAGACCCAGAACTCTGTCCACTGCGCCACCTAGCTGCCTTGTGAAATCAAGTGAAAGAATCATTTCTTAGCAACTGTACATGGCTGTGGGAGGTGGGGGAATTGTAGCCAACTTAATGGAATTCGCTGTATTCAAACACCTTAAACTCACTCATTGACATACATATGACTAAAATCAGCTATCTGCAAGCTATTTAAGTAAAGACCATTCCTATTAGCCATTGATGCACGTCCAAAGAATCTCTGCTTAACACCGCTTTGATAGCTAATTTCTATGGTTTTGCCTTATCTGTAGAGTATGTACTTGAGAGTAATAAAACTACAGTGCATAAAAAAAATCCTATAAGTCATATACCCCATTAAGTCTAACTAGCTACCAGCTACTGGCTTCCCTCCTGATCAGTCCACATTAGTGAGGTTTGCCTATAACCATCAAAGAAAATGTCTTTTAAAGTCAACTCTCAATTGTCAGTGTCATGGGGGATGAAGAGAGAGCACAGATAAATGAAATCCACAGATAACCCCAAATCCTTGGCTTAAACAAGAATTTTAAGCTCCTTTGCCCAGGACTGCTAAGAACAAAATCAATTCATGTGAGTGTCTTCTTTCCCCAACTCTGACTGCACTCAGCAGAGTTGCCAGTGAGCGGTGAGATGCCCCAGAGAATGTGGTGGAGCCAGGGCTCTGGATAATTGACTGACTGGATAGCACACCTCTGAATAACTGAGAAGCTTGTGTATTTCAAAGTCTGCTCTGGAATCTGGAACCCAGCATGGGATCATTCCTTGAGAAAAAATGGTATTTTCTATCCCAGGCAGCAGGGGCTCTCATTCTTTGGCATCAAGGCTTGAGGAGTGGGAGGGTGTTACCAAGTCTCCTCCCGCCTGCCTGGTGCCTTGCTCCAGGGAGCTGCTTATCCTCACTACCTACTTAACACCCCACTGTTCTCTTCTGACTTTCCCAGAGGCTTTAGGGATGTGCTCAGCAGTGTTTATCAGTGTTCCAACACCAGAAGGGTACAGTGGAAAGAGTACTGGATTTGGAACCAGTGGGCCTGCTTTTGAATCTTGGTTACTGAAATCCACTTATTACTTGTGTGACCTTGGGCAAGTCACTTCATTTCTCTTGGCCTCAGTTTCCTCATCTGAAAAAGCGAGGGAGCCTGGAGTAGGTAGACTGCACAGTCTCTTCTAGCTCTTTATCCATGATCCTATGACCTAAAGATTCAAATCCTAGTTTTATCTGTGTGACCTAAGACAAATCATTTCATTTATCTGGGTCTCAGTTTCCTCATTTGCAAAATGAGGGTATCAAACTAGATGACCAGTAAGTCCTCTTCCAACTCTAAATTTATGATCTTGTGATTCTGTGACCTCTGGTCTAAACTTTCCTGAGCCTGGATGCCCCTGAAATCCATCATGTCCCCTTACCCAAATTCAGATGAGAGAAGACAAACTATTGACTCCTACCTCAGAGTGACCAGATCTCCCCTACTTACTCCCATATCATAAGGTTCAAGAAAGATCCACCACTTGAAAGGTCCTTCCTATTTCTGGATCCTTCTTACAACAATTAAGTCTATTTCAAGCAGTGACGTACAGCCAAGTCTCCAGATCGGCAGTCAAAAATAAACACACAATTGGTATTAAAAATTGATACGGCGGCTTCAAGGATTCCAGAGATCTTCACTTCATTCTTGGAAGGAAAAAAAAAAACAACCGTTCTTTTAAAGGGGGAATAAAACAGGACAAAGGTCTAAAAACTTTCCCTTTCTACAAGATACCTTAGATTAGATTAGGGGGTGGTTATTTTCCACCCTCTCCCCCACCCTTAGGAGGTTATCTTCCCCTTCCTTTTTTTCCAGACCCTAAAAACAGAGAAACTCTCTTTATCATCATTATAAAGGGGTTAGACACAGACCAGAAAACAGGCTAAAGAATACTGGCTAAAGGGTACACTTCTCTTAGCGCATGGCTGTTCTATTTACCTAGCCTCAGCATTCTGCTGCCCCCCTAAAGTTGCCCACCCATTCTCCTGAGCCCACGGTAAAGGACATAGATTTTGTCTGACCCTGCAAATATGATCAGACCAAGAGTGTTCTACCAAGCTAAAATTCTATAAAATAAAAACAAATAAGCAAACCAATGATTCTGCCATTTCATACCTATAAAAGCCCTTTAGACATTGCAAAGCCCCCTCTTGATTCATCACCTCCTTTGGTCCTCATAACAGACCAGTGGGAATAAAGCATAAAAAAGGATTTTGTGATGATCCATATTTTGAATTACAAAAACAATGCCACCTTCTATTTTCCTGGCATCCTAACTTGGGCAGTGCTTCTCTCTCTCCTTTCTTATTTTATCTTCCCAATGGACCTGTGGAATAGGTAGAGGACAGATTGATTTTTAAAAAGGACACTGAGGGTCAGGGAAATGAATTACCTAGGGTTACACAGCTGGTGGCTTCAGGACCAGAATCCAAGCATCCTAACTCCTGATTCAAGCCTCTTCTTTTTAGAAGCCCCCCAAAAAAGAAGGGGGGAGGATTTTTCCCCTGGGGAAAGACCTCTTGCCTGGAACTCCGAATGGCTGGTTCTTCTATCTGAATACAAGGGGTTAGAGTTAACAGTATTGTAACCAGAATGGATTTTCTCTCCACTGTAGCTGACTAAGGGAAGTCTAGCACAACAGTATGCCTGAGCCTACAGCCCCACCAAATGTGGATTTTCCTGGAATTTCACACTGTGAATAATGACTTTTGAAAAGCAAATGCAACTTTTTAACATCAATTGGCAGCATGTCACTACCAATGCACTTCCAGCCTAAACTTTAAAAGCTTTAGGGGGGAAAGAGGCAGGAGAGAGTGAGTGATTTTCATCTAGTTGGACTTCAGCTCCGAAGGACTGTGCCCAGTACCCAGGAGCTAGAGTAGAAAAGACATCTTCCAGGGAGAGAGCAAAATAGGAGGCTTGTAAAACACCTTGGTTGATAAATTTAACTAACTGGCTGCCTTTTCATGCACCCGGAATGGAATTGCAAAGCCCTGGGCTCACAAACACTGAACTGGGCAGGAAACTAATATTTCACCCTTTTATTCTCAATGACCCTCCCTCTGAGGCTCTCGACAGCTGCTGCTGGTCTCGGCTGTCCTTGGCACCGATGCCATCTTCTCTCCAGCACACCCTAGCCAATGATGAACCCTGCTCCTGACAATGCCCGGTTGTTTCCAGTGTCTCTTCTGTTTCTCTCTAATCCTTCTCAATATCAACATCACCCAGCTCTGTAAGAGCTCAGCATCCTTCCTCTCTCATCTTCCTCGGCCCCAAAATTCCTCTCGAAGCAACTCCTGGGCAGACTAAGATTGCGGTCCAATACCAGAGACCCCTCCCTCAATTCTCAGTAGCTTTTCAAGACAAGCATCGTCACTTACCCATACCCTACCCCATACTGAATGTACCCTGTTCTTCATCCCCTACCCTTGATGCCCTATGGGGAGCTATCCCACGATTTTCTCTTTCAGGTCAGCACCTCCCAACTTCTCAATCAGGAATATGTTCTCTTTCTACCCACGTGGGACCAGGATGGGTAGTCCTTTTTCCTTCTCCTACTGGGGACACCTCATTTCTTCCCTTTATGCTTCCCTCACTCGCCTCCCCCTACCACTAAATCAGCTAGCCTGGTTTGGCTTCTAGAGGGGCCGGAGGGAGGCATGCTGTTTCTCAGGGTTGCAGGGGGGCACAGGAACTGCAGGCTGGCAGAGAAGGCTAGCGGGAGAGTAGTCCGATCAACAATGGACAGTCTTTTTTCCGAGTAAATCCCCCTTACGTCATTCGGACAGCCCCAGGGGGGAGAGATGCCAACCAAGGCCTGAAGAAAACCCCAAGGGTATGTGTGTGTGTGTGTGTGTGTGTGTGTGTGTGTGTGTGTGCGTGTGTGTGTGTCTGCGCGCGCTCGCTTTTCTGTATGCTTGTGTGTGCTTGGGGTGGGGGGGGGTGGGAGGGCCGGGTGCGGGGAGGGGGTTGTCTAACTTTTTCTTCTAACTGCCAACCCTTATCTTCCCCGTCTGCCTCCAAACCTCGCCACATGCAGATGAGTTTGTCTGGCTCTTCAAGTCCCAGAAAAAGACGCTTGGAGATCACCTGTTCAAAGTGTCCTCTGGGGCCCCTCGATGGAGCGGGCAGTTGTGGGTTCAGAGGAGCTAGGGCTGCGGCTTTGGGCAGCTCATCTATCCATCAGACTCATGGACTTCAAGAGAAGAAACTTTCTCCTCCCCTCCCGTGCTCTCCACTCCCTCCCCAGATGCTGCCAAGGACCGCATTACTCCAGGGCAGCCCTCTGGACTCTGGCTCTAGAGTCCCACGAAAGAGGGGACCAAAAGGCACGGCGGGGGCCCGGAGGCACAGGTGGCCGGCTTACCTTTGTAAAGCAGCGCTCCGAGCACCAGGCTGAGCGCCCCGTATAGCTGCCCGCCAGGCCCGGGGGCCCCCCCCTCGGTGCCCATGGTGAAGGCAAAGGCTGTGGCCCCGGCCCCGACTCCGGCTCTGACTTCGATCCCGTTGGAGCTTTGGTTATCAAGGGCTCACACGCTTCTCGCCGCTGCCGCAGCCTCTCTCCTCCGGGCGCTCCCCCGGCCCGCAGCCCTATCCGGGCGCTGCATCGCAGCTGTGCGCCCCTCCGGGGGGCTCCAGGCGGGCACCCTCAGTGGCCGGCGGGGCTCCGCGACATGGCCCGCTGGGCGCGCTGAGCGCGGTCCGTCCCTGACACGCCGTGCCAGGAGCCACTCGTGCACCCCAGCCCCCGTCTCTGTAGCTGTCCGCTGCAGCCGGTGCCCGGTGCCCGCTGTCCTCTGCCCGCGGGCCCGCAGCGCTGCCTCCTCTCTCCGCCTCCTTCTCCCTTCCCTGCCCTTCTTCCTGAGCTCTCCGCTCTAGCTCCGGCTCCTGCTCCGGCTCTGAGAACTTTTCTCTCACCGCATCCTAGGCTGAGGCTGCCTGCGACTCTGCTTCTCCCAGCCCCGCCTCTGCCTCCGCCTCTGCCTCCTATTCAGTCACTGCCCCCTCCTCTCCCATCCCCTCCCCTTTCTCTCCTCTCCTCCAGGACTCCCAGAGCCCAGCCTGAGAAGAAGGGAGGCCGAGTTAGAGGAGGCATCAGAAGGGCGGAGGGATATGGGGAAGGGAGGGGAGAGTAATAACGTTGAGTGAAGGGAAAACGCAGAGAGGGGGAGGGGGAGAAGATAAGGAGACAGAGCAAAGGGGAAGATGAAAAAAAAAAGGAGGTCTGGTGAGAAGAGGGAGGGAGATGGGGAGGGAAGATAAGGACAGAGGAGGCTATAGGGGAAGGAGCGGAGAGAGCAGGGAAGGGGAGAGAATAGAGAAAAGAAGGAAACAGTTTGATCAGAAAGGAACGGGGCTCAAGGAATCCTAGCAGAGACCTCATCTGAGCGAGGTTCTGTCAGGAGGGGGATCTTGGGAAAGAATGGGGAAGAGAAGCATCTGACTTTACCATAGCATTAATCCCATTCGGAGGAACGAGGGTTGCAAAGCCATTTGAGGTAGTCCCTCCTCCTAGCTCACTTGGGAACCAGGGCCAGAGACAGGCCCCATAACAGCACTATCTGAAGGCCATCCTCTCCTCCAAATACCCCTACCTTTGTATTCATGCCCCATTCCTGACTGACAAAGTTGGAATAGGAATACTCCAAGGAAAGCCCAGGGCCCAAAGGCCCAAACAGGGATCTGTTTATGCACAAGCAGTCTGACTGAAGAATGCAGGTAAGACAAATCCTAGGAACCTAGGGGTGGGAAGGGACTAGTATCCCACCATCCCTGTGACTCTCAGCCTCTTCCAATCAGTTCTAACAGATGGGGTTCTCCTTTTATTGCTCTCTCAGGAAACCTCCACTACTCAAATAGAGTACTCCCTTGATTAAGAGAGTGCCGGGGGCAGCCATTCTGCTCTAACATATGCCTGGAAGAGGGCAGGGTGGCCCCACTGAAATAAGGCCTGCTTAGCATACGTGGGAAAGCAAGCCTTAATCTGTTTCATATGTCAACATCATTTCTGCTCATCAGAGCACCAGCACAAGCAGCCTGAATCAGTAAGTACTTTGAGGGGTAAGAAAAAACAAAAACAAAAACAAAAAATCCCTTTCAAGGAGGGAGAGCAAGAGAGAGTGATAGAGAGAGAAACAGAAATAGAGAAACAGAAAGAAACAGAGATGGAGAGATAGAGAGAACAGAGAGGTAGAGAGATGCATGAAAAGAAAAACAGAGACACAGAGACAGAGAGGAGACACACAGAAAGACAAAAGTCAGAGACAGACACAGAGAAGGCAGACATAGACACAGAGAAACAGAAGCAGCAGAATTATTCTAAACTTCTTTTTCTTAAATGCTAGCTATTGTACTTGCCAGTGACTGTCTCCATCTACAGTCATCATGGACTCCCCATGTTAGGAAGGACATGAATAAGCCAGAAATTATCCAGATATGGGTCCCTAAGATGGTGAATTGCCTTGACATCATGCTTTATAAGGACTGATAGAAAGAAATTTGGATCTTTGGCTTGGAGAAGAATAGACTTTGTGAGATAAGATAGCTGTCTTAAAGTATTTCAAGAGCTATCACTTAGATGAGAGAATAGCTGTTTTCTCCTTGGGCCCACAGGGCAGAACAGGTAGCAATGGGTGATCACTGAAAAAAGGCAAATGCCAGCTGGGTATCAAGAAAACAAAAAAACTTTTCTAATGATTTTGTTGTTGTCAGTCATTTCAATCATGTCTGACTCTTCCTGATTCCATATGGGGTTTTCTTGGTAAAAAATACTAGAGTGGTTTGCCATTTCTTGATCCAGCTGATTTTACAGATGAGGAAACTGAGGCAAATAGAGTTAATTGACTTGTCCAGGGTCACACAGATAGTGAGTGTCTGAGGCTAGATGTGAACTCAGGTTTTCTTGACTCCTGACCCAGTGCTCTATCCACTTCACCATCTACATGCCCCTTCTAATGATTAGAGCTCCACTAAAGAGATATTGGATATGTCAGAGGCAAATGGTTCTCTTTCACTGAAGGTTTCTAGGAAAGGTTGGATTCTTGCTCACTTGTAGTCTGTATTAAATGACTTCTGAGGCCCTTTGCCATTCTAGTATTTGTGATTTTTATTCAATAGCCAGAGTCAGAGTTGGAGGCTAGAGTTAGCCTTGGTGTCTGAAACATCTGAATTCAGACCCCAAATTCAGCAGAACAGCTGAGTGACCCTGGGAAAGTCATTTAATTTAGGCCTCAGGCAACTTCACTAGGAGTCACAGATTGGTTGGGCTCTGTTAGGATGGGAGGAGCTCTCTACAAAGACGAAATCAGAGATTTTTTGCAGATTCAGGCATGTTGGCACCTTATCAGAACAATATCATAGGATTATAGATTTAGAACTGGAAGGACCTTAGAGGTCCCTCACTCATTTTACAGATGAGGAGACTGAGACCCAGAGAGATCTAGCAACTTGCTCAGGGTCACATGGGGAGTAAATGACATAGTTGGGATTAGAACAGAGGTCTTCCTACTCTGGAGCCACTGAACCATGGAAAGGCTATCCTTAGGAAAGTTTTGAAAACTTGGCTAGATCCCTGGAAATCACCCCTGGAAAAATCCACAGCATTTTAAGGTTTGCAAAGCACTGTTATATTCCTTGTCTTATTTGAGCCTCACAACTCCCCTGCTGAGGCGTGTTCCAAAGGCATTGCTGTCCTCATCTCATAGAGAGACGTAACTGAGCTTCAGATGTGTTAAGTTACTTGAACATATCCAAGGGATGACATTGGAACCCATGTTTTCTTGAGTCCAAGCCCAGCACTTTACCTATTACACTAAGGCAAGATACCTCTGAAAGCATAAGTTTTATTTATTTGTTTATTTTGGAGAGGGGTGCTGCTCTTTCTATTGGACTAGAGAAAAAGTCCTAGAAAAGTAGACAATGGTAGCTGAGAAAACTCATTTTCCAGGTCAAATGTATAGTTGTAGACCATAGGTATAGAATATTTAGAATCCTCAAGTACATGCTTCCCTTCCTCAAAAAAAAAAAAAAAAAAGACCTTAGATACAGAGTTGGAAGATAACCTTGGAGACATTTGTTAGCTAGAGTTTTCAGATCAGTAACATATTGCCCAAGAGATCAATTGACTTATCTAAGGTCACACTGTTGTTGCTTGCCCTTCATTCTCAAAGAGGACCATGACATCAGGAAGATGACGCTGTGATTTGCAAGTGAATCGGATTGAAGTGAGGGAGGGCTGTGCAAGGTCATCAGCCTCACTTCCTCCTCTGGAGCCATCTGGGTCCAGTGGCCAGATGTGGATCAGGATGGCTGGAGATAGACCCCAAGGTCACACAGCTCCTAATCAGAACTTCGATTCCAACTTGGAACCTATGATTCTGATTTTGCAAGACTCTTTTTTTTTTTTTTGAGAGAATTACCCAGATAATTGTCTAGCTTTTCTACCTCTTTGGGCTGGTGTATCTCAGAACTGGAGAAGCAAGTTGGCTAAATAGAGAAGGGCTAAGTGAGTCACCATGTAAGAGCTGGGAATGCTTTCTGCTATTTCTGAAGCAGCTAAAAACTCACCACAGAATAAATATTTTTCATCTAAACTTCCGTAGCCTCTCAAGTTCGGCAAGAAATATACCATGCCCCATTATTCCTGGCTGAGGGAACTGAACCCATTTTCTGCTCTGCTCTCCTCCTCTGCCCCTGTCAAACAGAGCAAATAAAAAGCCAGAAAAATGTTCCTTGTGCCCTCTGTGGCTCCTTTCTAAATTCCAGCTCATGATTTGAAACCAGCCCCCCAAATCTTTTCTTTCTTCTCAGCCTAAACTATCTCCCCCTTCTCAAGTCTCAGTAAATGTTGGAGGCCTGGGCTGCAGATACCATATGGCAAGTATTAAAACACAAATGAGTGGAGGAGAACGGCCCCTTCCCTCTAGCCTCCAGGTGTATATAGTTAAGAAAATCTCCCTTCATCCTCGGCCTCATATGTCCATTGCTCAAGCCTTCTCCAAGTGCCCTACACAAAGACATCATCTTTAGTAATGACTTTGGAAAATGAAACTCAAGGGGCTAGAAATGAGTGAGTTCAGAGCTGGAAGCAGCCTTAAGGATTGGCTGTTCTCCTCACCTTCATGTTTCAGTCAAGGAAACTGAAGTTTAGATAGAGATCATAAAGTTGTAAATATAAATCTAGAACAGCCCTCAGAGGCCACCAAGTGAATCCTCTTCATTTTACAGAGTAGGAAACAGAGGCCCAGAGGAGTTAAGTAATTGTCCCAAGGGCATACAGGTAATAAGCATTAGAAGTGGGACATCACACAGCTAGCAAGTCGCAGAACCAGGATTCAGATTCAAATCTTCTAATTCCAAATACTACTACTACTACTGCTGCTGCTGCTGTTACTACTGCTACTACTACTACTACTACTACTATTAGTACTACTACCACTACTACCTAATATTTTATAGCCTTTTAAGGTTTATAAAGTGCTTTTAGCATATTATTTCATTTTATCATCACAACAACCCTGGGAGGTGGAAGGTGTGACCGTCATCACCTCCATTTTATAGAAGAGGAAACTGAAGCAGGTAGAGGCTAAATGACTTGACCAAGGTCACCCAGTTGTTAATTCTCTGAGGAAGAATATGAACTCAGAATTTCCTGACTCCAGGTCTGTACCACCTAGCTGCCTCAAATCCAGTATTCTTGTCCCTCTGCCATACTAGCAAATGTTCTGCATTCCTCCAAAACCTCAATACAACATCTTCTGTCTTTAAGTTCAATATGTTGTCCCTTTCGATTCCTTTCCAACCTGTAGGCTAGGGATGCTGTGAATTTTGGTTTCCTAGGCATCATTCACCAAAGTAGCAATATGAGCTCAGAGGTTCATTCACTAATAAAGTTGCATTTTTTTTTAAAAGTTATCTAATATTTAGCACACAATTCACTAATTCCTTAACTTAAATTACTTCCAAATGCATTTCTGAATTTCATAACAAATCTCTGAGACCACTAATCTCCACAAAGGCTATTTCGGAGGCTCCCAAAGGGCTCTCAGCACATGTGTGCAATTAATTTGATTTATCAGAGGCAGAGGAGATCCTGGTAAAAGGGAGCCTGCTGCTTCCTCATGAGCCCTCTATTTCTGAGGCCAAGCAGCAAACACTTGCTTTTGTTCTGATTTAACTTCCAAATTCCCATGATCCCTTAAAAAGAGCCAGGCGCGTGTGTCCATTTAGCTCATTTGTTGCTTTGCAGGACCAGTCTCAGGATGGACGCCATGTGGGCAAATGATAGTGCAGAGATGTGTTCAGCTCACTGTATTTATTACCCAGGAAAGGTTTTACTTCAAGTGTATTCTGTTAGCTCAGCATGGACCTCAATTTCTTTTTTTTTAAGCCAGATCTCCAGATGGGGAAGCTAACTTGGAAATCCATATGGCTTTGGCAGAAACAAAGTCACTACCAACCTAGGAGTCACAGGCCTGTTTTGCTACATCCTTAGCCATCTTCAGATTCTACGTTTAAACTGGCAAGGAATCTGAGAGAGGCTAGTTGGTGTGTATTATCTAATATTTTCCCGGTTTAGCCAATTAGCCACTGGCTTAGAAATCAGTCTTTAAGGTGTGGGTCTGGCTAACGTGGGTGAAACATGATCTTCCTCTCATATGGACACACACACACTCCTCATATTTTTTTACTCTGTTCCCCTCCTACCCCCACCTTTCCTGCCGAGCATCTAAATCTTGCACTTATATTGTGTTGTCTTGAACAAAATAGACTGAATTTTATTTTTCTTTTATTCTCTACACGGCAGTGCAGAAAAGCACAGCTCCCTCCCTCCCCCTTTCATGTTTTCACTAGCATTTAGCACTAATGAAGACTCTCCCTGAATCAATCTTAATGGAAAGGTAACCAAACTCTGATTCCCTAGAGGAGATGCTGGCAACTTTTGGACTGTGACCAATTTTTGTGATTGATATAAAATGGGCCCCTCCTCACTTTTGCCCTGGGGCTTTCTGGGAGTCCACAGAGGCCACAGTCTCCCCGTGACTAGTATGCACAGCGTCCAACACTTTTACTTGTACTCCAACATTAGTACATGGTCCATTTGGCACCTGACTTGGCATAATCCGTCTTCAGATTAGTTGTTACAAATAAAATTAATTCCCTCTATCCACATTACCTTTACTGCATTTAAATACATATTCAGTACTCTGGGATGCAAACCTTATTTATTTGGAAATTACCTTCATCTCAGACTCATTTATGCCTCTCAACAGAGCCTGATAGTAATGATATTTGGTGCTGTCCTGTCTTCCAGGGGACTCCAAGTCTTCTGTCAATATCGGTCTATCTGACAGTCAGCCTGTGGCAGTTTTCCCAGCAACCACTGGAAAGTTCTGTGTTTAGAATCAGAGGACCTGGATTCAAATTCCAGCTCTAATTTTTAGTACAGCCACGAGCTCATATCTTGGGACCTCAGTTTCCCTATCTATAAAAATGAAGAGGTTGGCGAGATGATTTCTTAGGTTCTATCCAGCTTTAAATCTTGATTCAAAAAGTAACAAACACCTCACTGCATGAAGAATGCTATTTTGGGCAATATGGAACAGGTTGGGGTGGGGGCTCCAAGGAAAATGAAAGACTCTTCTTGCTCTCTGGGAGATAATAGCAAACGAGGAAGTGATACATGAACAATTCTTACAAAGCAATGCATCAAGTCAAAATGTATATTTGCAGGAAGTGAACATATTTGCTTTGATGGGACTAAGTAAATAGTATTGAACAATTGTGTAGGGCTGGACAAGGAAAGGGCAGTTAGGTGGTGCCATAGTGCATAGAGTGCTGGGCCTGGAGTCAGGAAGACTCATCTTTCTGGGTTCAAATCTGCCCTCAGATGCTTACTACCTGTGTGACCCTGGGCAAGTCACTTAACTTTGTTTGCCTCAGTTTCCTCATATATAAAATGAGCTGGAGAAGGAAATGGCAAACCACTCCAGTATCTCTACCAAGAAACCCCCAAAAGGGATCATGAAGAGTTGGATATGACTGAAACAACTGAACAACAACAAGAGATAAGGAAGGCCTCTCTAGAGATAGCAACTCTCAGGTCAGGTTTTGAGGGCTCCAGGTTGGACAGTCTGTATAGGATCATGGAAAGAAGGCTGGACCTGAAATTGAGAGACTTGAATTCATATCCTGCCTCAGACGTTTCTTAGGTAAATGCCAATAGTCATCCCTTCTAAGTCTCATTTTCCTGATTTGTAAAATAATATTTGTCCTACCTTCTGCACAGGGTTATTTTGATGTTCCGATGAGCAATGGTTCATAAGAGGATAGAAACTTAGATTTAGAGCTAGGTAAGGCATCGGAATTCATCTGGACCAGCCTCATTCGTTTTACAACTCAGAAAACTGAGGCCCAGGGAAGTTAAATAAGGTCAGATAGGTAGTTAAATATCAGAGGTAGCTAGGTGGTACAGTGGATAGAGGGCTGGGCCTGGAATCAGGAAGACGAGTTCAAATGTGGCCTAAGACACTTTTTAATTGTGTGACTCTGGGCAAGTCACTTTGCTCTCTGCCTCAGTTTCCTCATCTGTAAAATGGGCATAATAATATCTTCTCAGGGTTGTTAGGAAGATTAAATGAGATAATATTTGCAAATGCACTTAACACAGTGCCTGGCCAATAGCAGACACTATATAAATATTTATTTCCCTCCTTCCATTTAAACTCAGGCCCTCTGACTCAGAGCCATGGTCTTTTTAGATATAAAGCACTTCACAAACCCAGACTTGCAGTTAAAACTGCATTAAGACTTTTGAACACCATACATTAGTGTTGGCTGGTTATTATTAATGTTGGCAAGGCCACAGGGAGTCAAAAATGGTGGCAAATCTTGTATCTACTCTGTATACCTTATCTGTGTGCCTATTTACACACACATTGACTTCCCCATTGTAATGTAAGCTCACTGAGAGCCACCACTGATTGCTTTTATTTTTTTTTTCTTTGTGTCTAGAGTGCCTGGCACATAGTAAGCATTGAACAAATGCTTGTTAATTGATAAAAATGTTGCTTTACAATTTATAAGTAGATTATCATAGGATTGGGGATACTATGAAAAGATAACTAGTCTAACACCTTCATTTTGTAAATGAGTAAACTGAGGCTCAGAAAGAATACATAATTTGCCCAAGTACAAAAATTTGAACCAAGGTCCTCAAGATTCCATATCTAGTACTTTTCCCACTGGACCATGCTGTCTAATTACTAACTAAGCAAAGAATGCAGCCTGATCACATCACATGCTATTTCAAATTCCATTCATTCAAATTCATTTTAAGTCTGCCAGTCCTTCTGAGTAATTAGTTTTGCTAATGCACTAACTACTAGTCATTAAATTTAGGCATAAGACACTTTTTACTGCTGGGATCTACAATTTTCAATTCATTCGTTCAGTCAACAAACATTTATTGAACACCAACTATGTCTTATATTAAGCACCACACAAGGTCAGATGAGACATGGTCCCTACTTTCATGGAGCCTACCATCTAGTGGTGGAGATAAGAACTGCACACGCATTCCCTTACTAGTGGTACAAAGCAGCATGGGAAAAGTGCCATGGAAGTGGTATCAACTTAATGCCACAAAAGTGTAGACAAAGAGAACTATGCTATTTCAGGATTAGTCAAAGGAACTGGGGATTTTTAGCTTAGGGAATACAAAGACTCAAGGGGACATGACAACTGTGTTCCAGTATTTGAAAACCTGCCACGTAGAGAGAGATTAGATTAGTTCTATTTGGCCCCAAAAGACAGAGTTAGGAGTGATAGGTTGCAAGGAGGCAAATTTCAGTGTGATGTCAGGAAACACTTCCTGAAAATTAGACTTATCCCAAAGTCTGATGAGTTATCTAAGGAAACAGAGGGTTTTAGAATGGTAGAATGAAAACAGTGCTGAATTTTACATGATCATAACTTGATAACTAGAGTGAGCTTTAGAGTTCATCAGCTCCAATACCCTTTATTTTACGGTTGAAGAAACTGAGGTCCAGAGAGGTTAAATGACTTGCCCTAGGTCATACAACTGGTAACTATTCAAGGGGGGATTTGAACCCAGGTCTTTCTGACTAAAAGTCCATCACTCTACCCACCACCCCATAGCAGCAACAGCAGTATCTATACAATGCTTTAAGATTTGAAAAATTTTTTACGTAGAGTCTCTCATTTGATTTTCACAATAACCCTGTGAAGCAGGTGTCATTATCCCCCTTTTACAGATGAGAAAACTGAAGCTGAGAGATATTAGCTACTTGACCAAGGTCACACAGCCAGTAAGTGTCTGAATCAGGATACAAATTCAGATCTTCCTGACTATAGGAGTCCAGTATTCTATCCACTGCTGTCCTAAAGATATTATAATGTTTTTTGAAGACCCCACTCTGCTCTTTATTAACTGTGTGCCATTGGGCATACTTTGCCATGTTTCCTTATTTGTAAAATTGGGAAGTGGGGATTGGACTCCATGGCCCCTGAGGTTTTTTTTTTTTCCAATTTTCCATCTAATATCCTAAAATACTGTCACTTCATCTCTCTGAGCCTCAGTTTCCCCATATGTAAAATGAAGGCGGGGGTGGACTAGATGGTTCCTTCTAGCTTTCTATCTAGGGCCCATTTATCGCTTCCCTGAGGTCTCCAAGCAATGCCTTGGATGACCACTTGTTAAGAGTGTTGCAGAGCAGGATGCTATTAACGCAGCCAGCCTCTCACCCGGGGCTGCGGGGGGTATCAACTTAATGCCACAAAAGTGTAGACAAAGAGAACTATGCTATTTCAGGATTAGTCAAAGGAACTGGGGATTTTTAGCTTAGGGAATACAAAGGCTCAAGGGGACATGATAACTGTGTTCCAGTATTTGAAAACCTGCCATGTAGAGAGAGATTAGACTAGTTCTATTTGGCCTAGGACTCTAGCACCTGGCCTGATAAATGACGCACTAAGATTCCAGAGTCTCAGTCCGCTCTTCCAGGTGCTAGCGTGCTGACTTTTGCATCGGCATAGAGCCAGCCTACCGTGGGGCTGAAGAGTTTGCATAAGTGCACCCTGGACGCCCTCCAGTGTCCCTTTAAGACTCCCTGACTGTCGGTTGCGGAGGATGGAGATGCTAATCAAGTATCTCTGCTAGAGCTGCTTAATTTCGACACCCGGGATGATGCAGAGACAATGGCTTTTAATTTATGTAACAAACATCCCTGCTGCTGCTGTGTTTTGTAGTCAAAAGAACGCTTGGGTCAGGTTTCTAGTGTAAACAGTGTCCCCTGGTGGAGCCAACTGGTACTAGAGGTTCACATACAAAAAAAAAAAAAAACAACAATCTACATAGTCCCTAAAAATTACTATGATTTAGGGCCGAAAAGGCGACTTTAGGGAATATCTAGGGTTATGATAGAATTAGAGAAGGAAGAGACGTTAGAGACCATCTAATCCAACTTCCTCTTTGTCTTTCTTTCTCCATTCCTTCCTTTATCTTTCTGTCTCTGTCCGTCTGTCTGTCTGTCTGTCTGTCTGTCTCTCTCTCTTTGCCTTCCATGTTTCCCAGTGCTCAGCAGAGTTTCTGGTAGGTAGTTGGTGTTTAATAAATGCCACTTGTCTATTAATATGCCTACAGATGAGTAAACTAAGGCCCATGAAAATGAAATAAACTACCTAAACATACACAGAGAAGAAACGACAGAGGCCAGCTTTAAACTCAGATTCTTTGATGCCAACGTGAATTTTCTACTGCTTTTCTATGTTGCCTCTATTGTAACCCCTCCCAACTCCCATCCCCAGTTTTACAGATGAAGAAACTGAAGCAAGACACAATCTCTCAGTTTCTTCACTTCTGAATAGAGAGGGTTGGACTGCAGGACTCCAGTTCCTTGTACCTCCAAATTTATGATTCTATAATAGAATGCAAACTCCTTGATGTCAGGGACTATCTAATTTTTGTCTTTGTACCCCTGATGCCTAGTACAATGCCTGGTACATAGTAAGTCCCTAATAAATGCTTGAAGAGCAGAAGTGTGACTCGAGGTCACACAGGAAACAATCTGTTAAAATTTTAATAATCATTTAGTCTTACCCTTTCATTTTACAAAGGAAGAAGAAATTAAGATTCAGAAGGGATATGATTTGCCCTGAGGTCACAGCTATTAAGTAGCAGAGCCAGTGTTTGAACACTGGACTCCTGAATCCTAGACTTGTTTATTTGGGCAATATCTGTTGCATAGAAAGAATGAATAAGAGTCCTTTGGTTTTCATGAAGTCTCTTTAGACATTTCATACTTATTAGCATCTTTCTTCTTTAAGAAGAATAATACAGCCCCAATTTGTCTGATAGCTCTGATTTAAAAAGACATTTTCCTGGGTTTGTTTTTATTTCTGTACAATGAGTGGTTTGGATTTGGGTGCATCCAGCACTGAGATTCTCAAATTCTGGGATATTTGGGTACCTTAAATTCCCATCTAGAGGAGCTTATAATGCAATAGATAGTAGTTTCTGTTTAAAAGCCCTGAATCTCAGGACTGGAAGTACTGAAAGAAATTTCTAAAATTTGATCCTGAGGGTAAAGATGACTTGCAGGATGGGTTTTAGAATGAATGACATTTGTGTCTAACCTCTGGCCTATTAGGGATTTCACTAAGGGATTCTTCAGGCCACCTTGCCTCTTACGAAAGGACGGGGACATAAATCGTTTCAGAAACTCCTGGATTTGACATTCACTTTAATGGAGAGAGTGAAATGTCATCGAATAGTAATAAGTCAAAACCAGAAAACAATCTTGTTAATTGTGGGAAATCTTTGGAAAGATTCCAAGAAAGCAACACCTGTCTTTTAAAGAAATAAGGTAAGTGTTGATAGATTTATAATTATGAAATTATAGTTTTGAATGCAGCTGTCTTTCTGCTGCATTCCCAGAATGCTCTCAAAAATTAGATGAAAGCTTACCAAAATCCATGCAATTTCAGGAGATCTGAGTAAACAAACAAGCCAGGCAAAGGCAAAGGCGCTGTTTACCCCACTACTACTAATGGCTGGTATTTATATCACTGTTTAGGTTTTGCAAAGCACTTTTTCGGTTATATTATTGGCTCAGTAAGACAACTCAAAGGACTTTTATTATTATTACTATGATTTTATAGATGAGGAAACTGAGGATCAGAGAAGTTGAGGGACTTTTCCATGGTCACATGGTTCATAAGTGCCTGATATAAGACAGAAATCTCAATCTTCTTAACTCCACATCCAGGGCTCTGTCCAATATACAACACTACCTTTTCATCAAAATTTAAATGCAATTTTAAGTTTTGCAAAGCACTTTACATCTATGATCTAATTTGATCTTCACAATTCCCTGTGAAGTCACTGCTATTATTATTCTTATTTTTACCAATAGGAAACTGAAGCTCACAGAGATTACATGACCCAGTGCTTAGCACAATCCTTGGTATAAGATAGTAGGCACTTAATAAATGCTCTTAGACTTGGATTACTCAGGGTTACAAGGCCTATATGAATCAGAGGCAGGATATGAATCCAGTTGTATTCATTTTCTTTTCACTACCACATGACCTTGAGAAGTAAAATAGTTGCCATTGTATTGAAAGACATCAGAGAGTCTTAAGTTTTCTTTTCTCCCAATCCCTTCAACCACTCTCTCTACCTTGGGAAGTTTCTTCCTGGGGCACAGATCTGTTGTGCAAAGTATCTTTCTTCTAGCCCTTGGAGTCCATTCTTGTGTGGCAGCCAGCATTCTGAGAAAATGAATATCATGAAGAAAAAAAATGTGGTTTTGCTGCCAACTGCAATATGTTGAAACTCTGGGAGAAAAAAAGAAGAAGGGGGGGAAGAGACATCAATTCCTCATAATGACATGGGGGGACATAATTACTTTTTTGATAGATGCCCCTGTTTAGCTTGTAATGAGTGTAAAGGGATCAGCTGTCTTGTAAAGAAACGTAAAGAGCTTTTAACATTGTGCCATGTGGGGGATTTAATAGGTCAGGAATAACGTAAAATCGTCAAATGGGTCACAAAGAAATTACATGCTTTGGTTTAAAAAAATATGAAGTGACTGCAGACAGTGATAAGAGTTACAAAGGTACCTAAAAGAAATAGCTGAAATGGTTTCTAGGATTGTAAAAGGCGTTCTTTTGGTGTTAGGATGGAAAGCCTTTAGACCTTTTTATCATAATCATTTTCATCTGCAAGAACAAGGGATAAGTGATGGACAGCCCACATGCATTCACATAGAATTATACAGTTTTTAAGCCTCAGAACCTAATTTTGGCCCAGGTCCTTTGACTTTGAGTCTCTGACCTCAGAAACACTTGAGGTTTACCTTGGAGAAGGGGACAGGATGGCATCAAGGATTTAATCTTCAAGAATTTCAAAGGGCTTCCATATAGAACAAAAATTAAACTTCTTCCTGGCTCCAGAAGGAAAAACCAGACCCAGCTTGGGGTTGTGAATGGGATACTGGGGTTAGAGTTAGAAAACCTGAGTCTGAATCTCTCCTTGGACATTTACTATCTCTGTGACCCTGGGCAAGTCACTTTATCTCTCTCAGCCTCATTTTCCTCATCTATAAAATGGGCATGAAAAAAGGTTATTATCTCAGTGGGTTGTTGGGAGTATTAGATGGAACATATGAAATGTAAATAAAGTGTTTTATAAACCATAGATCACCAGATGAATGTTAGATATTTTTGGTGTTACATCACTGAGAAACAGATTTAGGCTTGATGTAAGGAAAACTTTCATTCCAGATGAGAACTATTCAAAAGAAATGGAAGGGGGCACCTTGGGAGGTGGTTCTTTCCCCCTCATTGCTAGCTTGCCAGCAGAAGCACAGCCTTGTGCCTGAGTCTTGGAAATCCTTGGCAAGTGGATCACCACTTATCATATAGTTAAAGTTGGGAGAGACCTTAGAGGCTAGCTTATCCAACCCTGCCATTTTACATAGGGGGAAACTGAGGCATAGTCAGATTAAGTGACTTGTTTAAGGTCACACATCTAGCAAGCATTTCAAGTGGGATTTGAACCTAGGTCTTTCTGAATCCAAGTTCAGTGCTCTACTGTATATATACCGTGTGTGTGTGTGTGTGTGTGTGTGTGTACATATATATGTATATAAGTATATACATATATATATGTGTGTGTGTGTGTGTGTGTGTGTGTGTGTGTGTTTTCTGGGGAAAGGCCTATGTAAATTTTGTTTATTTAAAAAAAATAATCATTTACTTATTTGAAACATTCTTTAAAAAAAAACCAAAACTTGAGTTCCAAATTCTCTCCCTTCATCCCACCCCTTCTCCCACCCACTGAGAAAGCAAGCAATATGAGATCAATTATACATGTGAAATCATGCAAAACATATTTCCATATTAGCCATATTGCAAAAAAAAAGAGAGAAAATTATACTTTAATTTGTACTCAGAGTTCATCAGTTCTTTCTCTGGGAGTGGATAGCTCTGCCCTCAGCCTATGTAGACTCATCAGTAGGCTGGCCACTTTGCAGACTGACCCAGTAAAACATAAACTCCTTGAGGGCAAGGACTGTCTTATTTTTAACTGTGTATGCTTAGGTCCTAACACTGTGTTTGGAACATAATAGACTTTTCATAATTTTTTTTAAATTAAATTGAATTGGTGATGTATTGTTTAGTCTTGGCAACCCATGAAATGAAGAAATATAAAAATAGTGGTCTTTTGGACTGATGGCAAATCAGTAGAAAAGGAGCAGAAAGTAGAAAAAATCAGGCAGTCAGTAAACACTTATTAAATATTTTCTATGTGCCAGGTTCTGTGCTAAACTCTGGTGCTACAAAGAAAGGCAAAAGACAGTCCCTGCTCTCCAGGAGCTCACAGTCTGATGGAGAAGACAATTGGAGAAGACAACATTTAAACAACTATACAGGCAAGCTATATGTTGGACAAACTGTAAATAATGAACAGAGGGAAGGCACTGGAATTCAGGGGAGTTGAGAAAGCCTTCTTGTAGAAGGTGAGATTTTAGCTGGGACTTGAATGAGTCTAGAAGGCAGGGATTAGGAAGGAGAACACTGTAGGCATGGGGAATGATAGTCATTGAAACTGCCACAGTTAGGAGATAGTGTCTAGGAGTGGCAGGGAGGTAGTCTAGTGGCATGGTATAGTTTATGAAGAGCTGTTCTTAAAGCCAGGAGAACCTCGGTTCATTCCCTGCCTTTGACACATACTTGCTCTTTGACTCTGGGTTAGGCACTTGATTTCTTGGTAGTCTAGGTAACTCTGTAGACCTCTAAGTCACGGAGATAGAGATGATATGCATTGGTAGAGTGAATTTACTCACCTGGGAGGTCCCTATACCAATGAAATCAAAGGTCAAGTCCCTATCTTCTATCCCTATTAACATTAACCATTGTAACTCTAAAGGTGAGATCCTTGGCCAGTAACCAACTAGTTGAATGTCTACTGGAGGGAATGAATAATACCCATCTTGACATTCTTGCTGTAAATGACACTACAGCACATTTGGAATATAAAATTAAGTGGAAAGATGTTTCACTGTTGGAAAAGATGGTTCTCTTATCTCTCCTTGGTGAAGCAAAAAAGGAGATGGCAGAGTTGGTTTCATTGTGTGCCCAAAGGGAACAAGAAACATCAGTTCACTGGATCCTTGTTATCTCATATTTCTGTCCATGACAAGTGTTTACAAAAAGTCTACCATGAACAATGTGTTGTACACCAACCTCTCTTGCAAAGGAGGATGGAGAGAAATTCAATGAAGAAATCATGAAGACTCGAAATTAAAGAAGCATTTGGTGATTTCAAAATCTAGGAGTAGATGGTGAAAAAAAATTAATAAAAACTGGTTCAGAATTAAATAATGAGAACGTCTGTAGATTAGAGCCAGCTAAATGGCATAGTGGATAGAGGGATGGGCCTGGAGTCAAAAAATCTGAGTTTAAATTCAGCCTCAGATACTTACTAACTTTGTGACCTCAGGCAAATCACTTAAATTCTCCTTGCTCCTTCTATCCGTACTATCTCATCCTATATTAACCTTGACTTGTTTTTTCATCTATTTTCCATTAATTTTCCATATATCTGCCATCTAAAATGCCAGTGGCCCTCCCTCAGTTCTTTTACTATCTCGAAGGTATTACTCCATCACATAGGAGTCTGCTCAGTTTTCTCATTTACAAAGTGAGGATAACAAATAGTACTTATCTCCAAGAGATGTTGTGAGTATAAAGTATGATAATATTTGTAAAGTACCTTGAAAACCTCAAAATTCTATCTATTATTATTACTACTTTCTATAAGAAGAGAATTAAAATGCTGTTGAGAGGTATATAAGCACCAAATAATTTCATGAAAAAAAAGTTTCTATTTTAACAGACAGCAAAATCACTGCTTGCCAATGTGGGAGTCATTTCCAAGTCAATTGTCTGTGTATGTTAGTCAGCCAACTTTTTAGGGAAAATATAAAAATTAATGCCAATTTAGAAGAAAGTATACAAATGAGGATATTTGGCATAAACTTAGGGTAATTCCAATCTGACCTATTTAAATAAGTTGTTGGTACTTAAAAATGGGAATATGGATAAAGATCAGACATAGATACAGACCATCACTATTTCCTAAGGAAGTTCAAATAAATCATTGCTGTAATTTCAGCAAAAGTTTAGTCACCTTGCCAGGTCAGGTAATACGGAAACAAAGTGTAATACTGGTTTAGAATTAAAACTCATTTGTAGAATATTATTGAGGTAGATGGTGGGAGATTACAAGCCATATTGCCTTATAATACATTGAGAAATGTAGAAATATAATCTTGGACAGTTATTTAAGTTATCATGTTTCTTGTTTCCTCTTTTACAAAAAGGATTTATTTGTTTTATCTATCTCACATGGCTATTGAGAAAAAAGTACTTTGTAGACATAAAGTATTATATAAATGTGAGCAGTTATTATTATTCTTGAACACTCTGATAACTTCTTAAGGTCTTATCATGTCATTCTCCTATCAAAAACCCATTAAAACTCCCTATTACTTCTAGGATAAAACAAACTCCTCAGCTTGTCATTTAAGGCTTGCCACAATCACCCTCTGACCTTCCTTTCTAGCCTCATCTCACACTATTCCCCTTTATGTACACCATGTTCTAGCCAAATTGGAATACCAACTATTCCTCAAACTCAGCATTCTATTTCCTATCTCTCTACATTTGCCCACACAGTCCATCATTGCTCAGCTCGTTTGTTATCTCTTTTATGAAGTCTTCCATGATTCCTCTACCCCCATTTTCAATTCTCTCTCTCTCTCTCCCTCTCTCTTTCTCTCTCTCTAAATCGTATTTATTTTTCTATATCATATTCCCTGATAAAATATAAACATCTAAATAAGAGGACCTTTTGTTTTATTTCTGCTGCCTTGCATACAGTAGATGCTTAATAAATGTTAAATTAAATTGATGTATCTGTTATCTCATTACTATGCGTACTTCCATCCATTCTATTTCATATTTTTATTCTTAACCTTGTTTTTCCATACATTCTCCATTAATGCTCCATCCAAAATGCCAGAGACCTCCTATGGTTTTTTTTAATATATTAAAAGTACCACTGTAGCACTCATGCTGTCTGTCTGCTATTCTTCATTCTTGTTAGATAATTGGATCACCTCTTTTTTCTGTTCATGAAAATAACAAAATCATCACCAGAAGTTTAGCCACCAGGTAAAAAAAAATGGCGGTGGTGGTGGAGGTCAAATAGTACATATGGAGGGATTCCATATGGGGGATATGGATATGTGATGTAGGATGTC
Source organism: Vombatus ursinus (assembly GCF_900497805.2). Classification (NCBI taxonomy): domain Eukaryota; kingdom Metazoa; phylum Chordata; class Mammalia; order Diprotodontia; family Vombatidae; genus Vombatus; species Vombatus ursinus. The sequence continues at coordinate 1,972,852 of NW_020949772.1, forward strand.
CCGGGGACAACCACATCAATTCCTACACTTCTCTTTCTTTTTATTCTACTGGCTCATCTCCTTACTGTTTCTCCTCCAAGTTCAAGGGAGTATTCTTATAGATTATCAAGATTATAGAAAGTCTTTCTAATTGGTTCAGCCCCCACTCTGGAGTGAACCAGGAAAATCTCTTCTCCCTTGAGGTAATTCCTTTTCTCTCAATTCTGAAGCACCAGTTTATAGGTTTAGGGGGAAAAATCACTGTTCATAGCCGTGTCATTTATTAATAGTATAAAATAACAAAGAAGTACAAAGGAAAATTCTAAGGATAGAAGGCTGCAATGAGGCTAGCAGTTAACACCACTCCATTCTCCCCTCTTTCACCTTCTTCTCATGTGATTTAAGGAGAGAGATTGCTGAAGAAAGAGGTTGAGATTTGAACTCTGAATATCAGTTTCTCAGTGCTATTCTCTGGAATAACAAGGTAAAGAAAGAAGCTGATTCCTGGACTTCACTTTCACTTATTACTATCCCAGCCACAACTACTGGCTTTGCCTTCTCTAAGCACCAGTCTACTTTTTTTTCCTGTGTCTTTTTTCTATCTCTTATTCTTCTCAAAAGCTCATTCACTGCATCTTGCTTTAACCTCTTCACTTCCCTTTGCATGCCTCCAAAATTAGGGGATCATCCTTTCCTCAAGGCCAGTGGAGCCTCCCAACCAAACTGAACTCTCCTGAATGCCTGTGAGCAGTCTAGCATGAAGATTCTCTCTCACCCTGTAAAGGTTCTCTAGATGTTCCTTTATCTTGGGTCTCAGCAATGGGCTATACAGAAAAATTTTCTATCAGTGCATGGGGGCTCTGTGGTCTGTATCAGTGGATGGAGTTTACAAACTGATGAAATCCAAGGGAATTAGTGATACTGAGGAAGAATCATTATAGTGCAGTATATGAGGATGCAATGAAAAGAAGCTCTCTGCCACAAGGAGAGAGTAGAAGGGGAGCCATGAACATACATTGTCTACATTGTTCCCAAGTGGTAAAACTAAGAGATATTTTTCATAGTAAATATGACTACACGTAAATATACTTTGGAACGTGGATGGACCTATGATAGCAGTACTCCTTTTGCCATCCACACCTTCTGTTCTTCTATGATTATAATTCATATCTTTCCAAAAATCCTCCACAAGGTATCCAATGAAATAATATATGTAAAAGCATTTTGCAAACTCTAATATACTCTATATTTTACTCTATTATATATATACATACTTATAAGTATAAATATGCTTAATAAGTATATACATATATAATTATAAGTGTATATATATATTTTTATATATATATATATACTCATGCTGCTTCCTACAAGCAATAATAATAGTGCCACTTCCATAGCACTTTAAATTTTACAAATCACTTTATAGATATATATGTACATATATATGTATATTTACATATATCATTTGACCCTCATAACAACACTGTGAAGTAGTGTTATTATGGTCTTCATTTTTAACAGATGAGAAAACTGAGGCACAGAGAGGTTAATTGACTTGCTTAGGATCACATGGCTCAGCATGTCTAAGGTGGGATCTGCCTCCAAGTTCTTGCATGACTCCATTATGCTGCCTTTCAAGAATTTAGGCTCCTTGGAGGCAGGTACTAGATTATTTGTGTCTTTGTATATCCAGTTCCTATAGGGCATGGTGACAGGTACATAGTAGTCGCTCAATAAATGACTGTTGAAGTAAAGTGCTATATAAACCATTATTGTTGTAGTGATGATGATGATGATACTGACAATGATGATGATGATACTGACAATATTGATGATGACGATGTTACTAAGGTACATGTTGACTTATTTTGGAGTATCTTGTCAAATTATAGAATTTCTCTACTTTATCTGCTATAGATAATGGCCCATAAAATGCATTTATATTCATAGGCATCTATTTAATTAGATAGCAGCTGACCTCAAAGCCAGAGAGACCTAGGTTCAAGTCCCATCTCTGATATATATACTAGCTATGTAATACTGAACAAGTAACCTAACTTCTCAATGCTTTGGGCAACTTTTGAAGATGATAAATTGCAGAGAAACTGCAGACCTGTATTAGTAAAGGGTATTTCCTCATCTGGGAGATCCCTATACAAATGAAATCACTATTCTTATCCCTATCACAAGCACCTGGAATAAAAATGATCAAGTATTAAATGAAATTATTTTCCTTATTGACTTCGAATACAAGATGAAATCTGATCCCTCACCTCTTATTCAACATTCCAAGGAAAATCTCAGAGTCATCATTTCATTTAGCTGCATGTTTTACTATGTTTTAATTTCATTTATGTCCGTGGCCAGAAGGACATGATTCAAGGCCCTTATAAGTGACCGGTTTATAGATTTTAAGTTGGAAAGGTCGATGGAGATCATGTAATCTAACCCATTTTTTACAGATGAGGAAATTAGGACCTAGAAAGACTAAATGACTTGGCCCAAGTCACATCTATAGGTAGTAACTATACTACTATAGTTGGCCTTCAAACCCTAGTCCTCTGACCCCAAATCCACTTCTCTTTCCAATGATTGTGCCATAAAAAAAACACAGAACTGTCCCTAGTATTGTGTTTATTTGTTGAGCATTAAACAAAGATCTCACATTTAGAAAAATAGCAGTTAAATTATTGTCTGTAGATGGGCTAAGGGTCATGTGACTCTTAGCAATCTCTTTCTCTTTTCCTCCTACTTACAGCATTAAAGAATCATAGAACCAGAGAATCGGAAGGGACCTTGGAAGCCCTCTAGTCCACCCCTTATGTGAAAGGAATCTCCCTCTACCAATAACTGCAATCAATCAATCAGTCAATTGATTTTTTATTTGGCTACTAATATATACCAGAGACTGTGCTAAGCACTGCAAATATGAAGCAAAACAAACAAAAAAACAAAAAAACCACAATTCCCTGGCCTCAAGGAGTTTGCATTCTAATGGAGAGGTCGACATGTTTATACATAGGTGTATATATGATACATAGAGTAGATAGAAGGTAGATTTAGAGTGAAAGATCCTAGCAGCTGGGGGGCCTGGGAAAGTCCTCTTGCAGAAGGTGGTGTTTACCAAGATTCCATGTTGATCTAAATCTACATTAGAATTTCACACATCCTATGGTCTTCTGTGTGAATACTGGATAATTCATATGGCTCTAAGCTAGATTTAAAACATGGCTTCATCCTCACTTTGTCCTCTCATTCTCATGCCAGCTGTGTGCATATTTAATGAGTCCAGAGCAATATGAGCACTTCTGAATAATCTCCTTTTGCCACAATGGAATCAGCACAAAGATAGAAATCCCAGTCTCTAGTACTGTGGGTCCCATAAATGGACTGCTTTTTTCTAATTTCAAGCTACTCCTTCAATATACTCTTATTAGAAACTTTCACTACACACTGCACCCTACTTACCATCACATATAGTTTGGGATCAATTATGCTCCAACACTGACTGTTAGACTCTGAGCATGTAAAAAGGAAACTGATATGCAGAGGAATCTTATTTTTTCTCATATATATCACTCTATTTCCTGACTCTCTGTCTTTGTAATGGCTGTTCCCCATACCTGGAATGTGGTTCCCTACTCACCTCTGCATTTTAGAGCTCCTAAAAGAGTCATCTTTTTTTTTTATTATTTTAGGCAATTGGGGTTAAGTGACTTGCCCAGAGTCACACAGCTAGTAAGTGTCAAGTGTTTGGTTTGAGGCTGGATTTGAACTCAGGTCTTCCTGACTTCAAGGCCTGTTCTCTATCCATTGTGCCATCTAGCTGCTCTCCACTGTGCCACCTAGCTGCCCCAAGAGCCATCTTTTAAATAAAACCATTCTCTCCACCCCTGCCCCACCCCAGGTTCCATTGCTCTTGCCTCAAATTTACCTTGTATTTATGTTGTATCTCTCTGTCTCTCTATGTCTCTGAATCTATCTTTGTCTTTGAATTTCTGTATCTGTCTGTTCTTTCTGTCTCTGTCTCTTTGTCTGTTTCTCTGTGTCTCTTTGTCTGTCTGTCTCTGTCTTTGTGTCTCTGTGACTGTGTCTCTGTCTGTCTGTCTGTCTGTCTGTCTGTCTCTCCCCTTTAGGAATACTTTTAGTCCCTTGGGTGCCTGGAATGGAGGAAGGATGGTGCAGAAAGGGAAAGGGTAGAGACATTGAACACAAGTTTCCTCAAGGTAGTCATGGAGGAAAAAAAATTCTCCTCAAATGCACAGGGGATGATAATAGCATCTACCTTCCAGGGGGTGTTGTAAGAATCAAGATAATATTTGTAAAGCATTAATGAACCTTGAAATGCACATAAATGTTAACTATGCATTATATTACTGGGGATGTGGAGACATTGACCCTGGAGAAGAGAAAATTGGGTTGGGGAAAGGAGGAGGACGGCAAGATTGCTGTCTTCAAGCCTATGAAAGGATATCATTTGAACTGTTCCGCTTGACCCCAGAGCACAGAGCCGAAAGGGATGGCTGAAAGTTGCAAAGAATCAAATTTAGTTTCCATGTGAGGAAGCAAACAAACAAAACTTCCTGGAATGTGATTGGAGCTGTCCTTAAGTGCAATGGGCTGCCTCAGGTGGGAGTTGGCTCCCCCTCACTGGAAGGCTTTAAGCAAAGGCTGCATGACCCCTTGTTGGGCATATTGTAGTGAGGACTTTTCTCATATGTGAGTTATAATAGATGGCCACTTTGGCATTCTGTGATCCCATTTTCTCCTTTTTCCTGGATGTGGCCCTGAATATATTTGGGCTAGTTCTTGACTTGTACCAGTAATTACCTATTCTCTAAACATTTCATTAAAAGAAAGCAAGAAATTGCATCTTCTTGCCTCTGATATAGCTTATTTAAATTACAAATGCATCATTGAAATGAATCACTGGAGAAGTGGGTTTATTCAAGTCAAATATTTCCCACCTATCTCCAGCCCACACTGAAAAAGTTGAGATCCTATGCTAATCTCCATTACCTACAGGCACTACTTTGTTGAAAATTACATGTGGTGAAACACTCACATTTGGAGCAAAATGGAACATTTTATCAGTCTGTTAAAGAAAAGCCATTTTCTCACTATCCTAAATGTTCACCCAACATTTAGAATAAAGTGCTCAACCTCTCCAACAATTACAGTGTACTTTTCAGTAAAGTGCGGATAGCCCACAGTGAGGAAAAAGCTGTTGTCCACCAGAAACAAGAACATTTAGCTCTTTGTTGCTTAAAGTATATAAATATCTTCTAGGCTTTGTGAGTTATATGGCTAATGTTTCTTTTTTGAGCTTTTTGATGATGTTTTTGCTGAACTCTTGTCTACTTTGCTATTTCTGTCAGCCTGAGGTGTCAAACTTCAAAGAAAGATTGGAATCCACATTCTTAGACTTACAGGCCAATACATTTTCCATTGTACCACAACAGTCCACTGTACTTTATCCCTAAGATGTGATTTTCTCCTGGTTTCTTCCTTGGGACCAGTATCCTTCCACTCCTTTTCGCAGACATAATTTATACATTGAAGTGAAGGATCTTTGATAGCAGTATATCAACACTTTATCAATACAGTTCACAAACTGTCTATGGTTGTGAAATCTATAACAAACCAGAGATTTCCATCAGGGTGGGAGCTTCTTACACCAATGAAGATCATTGTCTGTGAACTAGTAGATAAGTGTTAGGACTTGCCCAGGGTCACCTAATAATAGAAGCAGAATTTGAATCGAAGTCTTCCTAGATCCAAGTCCAGAACTTCAGCCTTATGCACTGCCTTTTATAACCTCTCTAACTTAATAGATAAGTTTTGGGGGTTGGGCTTTATATAGGGGAGATAATAGTAATAGCATTTATATACATATTAAGGTTCATTAAACATTGTCTCATTTGATTCTTGCAACAATCCTGGAAGGTAGATGCTATTATTATCCCCATTTTACAGAAAAGGAAACTAAGGTTTGAATGGTTAAATGATTCATCCAGGGTTACGCATCTAAGTGTCTTAGCCCCAACAGTAAGAGTTGTCCCAAAGTAGGAAAAGCTACGGGGAGGGGGAAGGGTCATAAGATGATAGAACCAGAGCTAGAAGAGAATACAAAAGCCATCTTGCTCAACTTCTTCATTTTTTCAGGTAAGGAAACTGAGGCCCAGGGAGGCTTAGTGACTTGCCCACATGAAGTAGACATCAGTGGAGAGATTTGAATAGGTAGAGATAATTGCTTCCTCACTGGAGTCCTTTCGGCAGAGGTTGGATTACCAATTGTCCTGGTAATCCAATGACTTGGACTGCAGTGATGGATGAATTTCCTTCCAACTCTAAAATTCTATGATTTTGGGACAAACCTGTTGCTCAGTGAGGTTTCGTGACTTGTCCATTGTCACATAAAACTAATAAGTGTAATAAGTAGGATTTGAATCCAGGCCTTCCGAACTTTAAGTCTAGTGCTATATCCACCCCATCATACTCTTACACTAACTGTGGCATGTGGTAGTGCCACATACCTGTAATCCCTGCTACTAGGGAGACTGAGGCTGGCATATCTTGAGCTTAGGGATTTTGAGCTGCAGTGGGATAAACCAGTTAGGTGTCTACACTAAGTTCAGCATCCATATGGTGAGTCCAGGGGAGTGGATGGAGTGAAGGAGAGGGGCTGCCAGGTTACCTAAGGAAGGGCAAACTGGCCCAGGTCTGAAAGAGAGGAAGTCAAGCTCTTGTGCCCATCAGTGGGGGGGACCAGACTCATAAGAAGCCCCAGTTCTTCCAGTCTGGGTGAGACAGTAAGGATCAATCTAATAAACAACAACAACAACTTCTTGACCATTTAGCATATATCTTAGGGAGTTTGTGGCTATTCAAGGAACGTTAACTAGCTTGTCCATGGTTACACAGCTACTGAGCACAAGAGTTATTGATTGATTGATGTGTCCTCCTTGATTAAATACTAAATGCTCTGTTTGGCATTCAAAGACCTTCATAACTCAGGCCCTTCCTACGTTTCCAATCTTTTTACAACTTGCTCCTTGCCTTGTACTCTTTGATCCAGAGACACTGGCCTCCTGGCTGTTCAACAAACAAGATGCTCCACTCTTGCTTGGCCCTGGCTATTTTCTCTGGCTGTCTCCCATGCCTGGAACATTCTCCCTGCTCCTCTCTGCCTCCTGGCTTCTCTAGCTTCCTCCAATTTCTAAGCAAAATCTCATTTTCTACAGGAAACATTCTCTATGTCCCCTTTAATTCTATGGCCTTCCTCCTGCTAATTCTTTCCTATTTATCCTGTCTCTAACTTGTCTATACATGTTTGCTTGCTTTTTGCCTCCCCCATCAGAACATAAGGTCATTAAGAGTAGGGAACCATCTTTTGCCTCTTTTTGTGTCCCCATCACTTAGTGAAGTAACAGGCACATAGTAGGTCCTTAAGAAATGTTTATTGACTAACTGACTGAAGTGTCAGGGGTGAGATTTGGATTCAAGTCTCCTTAGTTCTGCTAAGACCTCTATTCATTGTACCATGATGTTTCTTCTGAATAATAAGTTTAATGTGTAAATAACTTCTTCTGAATAATATGCTTAATATGTAAATAAAAGCCAATTATTTGTCCAGATGTTTCCAAAGGGTATATCATCGAAACATTTATCTAGGTGAGAGATTTTCTTAATTTTTCAGTTGAGTAAGTTGTCATCATGAATGCACACCCCAAGGGCCCAACCTCCTGTGTAAATCACGAGTAATTCCTGAGGCCCCTTTCTAGACTTTATTATTATTATTAGTCAACTCATTGTGGATCTCTTATGGAATTATTTTTCTTTGTCTTCATGGCTTAGATTACATCTTCAGGGTTCTGAACAGCTTGCCTAATTTTGAGTAGTAGTCTAGGAAGATATGATATAAACTCATATAAGGACCGGATCCTATGACCTAACCACAATCCTACCTGCTACACTGCCCTATTATTTTTTGAAACATAGACATAACCACATATAAAGATAAGGACAACATAGAAGGTCTTGAGAGAGCATCTCTTATTCCCAGTGTTGTGGATGAGATAGGATGTTGTGTGGGACAGGGACAGGGGAAGAACCAGGGGACAAAGATAGATCGGATAAAGTCTGGAAACCACATGCAACTGACAGAAAGTAGATCTTTTAGTCAACCCACTCTCTTGTTGGTCCTACTAGAATTCACCAAGCAATTTTTTTTTCTGTATTAATCTATGAATTGTATAAGAGTCATGAAGATGGGGCAGAATAGAGTAGCTGCCTTGACTAGTTTAGAAGTCATGAAGTTGAATCACCTAGGTGACATAGAATATAGAGTGTTGAATATGGAGTCAGGAAGACCTGAGTTCAAATCCTGCCTTGCTAGTTTTGTGACCAAGAGCAGGTCTCTTAATTTCTATCATTCTCATTTCCTCAACTGTAAGGTAGGTAGATAGAGACAGAAAGAGGAAGATGGATGATTGTAGGTAGGTAGATAGATAGATAGATAGATAGATAGATAGATAGATAGATAGATAAATGAATGTATAGATACATGATAAATAATAGATCTGGAGAGAGATTGAGAGATGCATATATAGACAGACAAACAGAAGAAGATGGACACACAGGTAGGTAGATAGGAAGATAGATAGATACATAGATAGATAGATATATAGATAGATAGACAGACAGACAGATAGATAGGCAGATACATGGATAGATAGATCCATGGTTAGAATTAACCTCAGTTTCCTTACCTGAAAAAATGAAGAAGTTGAGCAAGATGGCTTTTGTACTCTCTTCTAGATCTGGTTCTATCATCTTATGACCCTTCCCCCTCCCCGTAGCTTTTCCTACTTTGGGACAACTCTTACTGTTGGGGCTAAGACACTTAGATGCGTAACCCTGGATGAATCATTTAACCATTCAACCATATGGATCCATATGGTAGAGTTGGAGAGAGATTGAGAAATAGATGGATAGATGGATAGATAGATAGAGCATTGATCAAGCACTTGCTATTTGCCAGACACTGTGCTAAGTACTGAGGTTACAAATAGAAGCAAAAAGACAGTCCTTGCCCTCAGAGAACTTACATTCTAATGGAAGAAAACACATTAAAAGGAGTTGAAAAGTGGGGTAAGAAGTCATAAAAGTCTGGACAGTCATGAATGCAGCTAGGGGAGCACTAAGTATGACTAGCCTGGGCACTTCTTCAGGTTCTAGGCAGGAATTCACCAATCAGAGGAGGTGGCCACAGGGTTAGACGTATCTCTAGGTTGAGAAGACATCTGGAATGGTGGTGGAAAAGTTCAAATATTTAGGAATGGAGTCTAGAGAGAAGAATGGGGACAGTAATAGTAGCACCTACCTCATTGGATTGTTGTGAAGATCAAATAAGAAAATCTATGTTAAACACCTTGCCAACCTTAAAGTGTTTGCAATATTAATTCTTATGATTAACGAAAAAGTACTAGATTTGCAGTGAAAGGACCTGGCTTCCTATCTTTGGCCTTTATTATCTGAGTGAGCATAAGTAAGTCGCTTAAATTCCCTGAAGAGTAGGTGACTCATAGAATCACAGAATTTCCTATTTAGAAGAGACTTCTACAAAATTATTTAAAGCTGAAAGGGACCTTTGAACGTATTGAATTCAATACCTTCATTTTACAATTGAGGAGACTGAGGACCAGAGTATTTAAATGAATTTCCCAAGGTCATAGAGGGAAGAAAGGACAGAATCAAGATTCTATTCCAGGTCTTCTGATGCCAAATTCTCTGTTCTTTTCACACTATCACAACAGGAAAAGTCCCTTGAAGGGCTAGAGATATGAGACTTTTATAAAGTTATTTTAACTTGGAGCTGAACTTCTCCTATAATCATAGTAAAACATCTCCTCCAAACCATAGATTCTGTCTCTCTGGTATTTCTAAATGGTGTATTTTAGCTCCACATAAAAAAATGTCTTAGATTTTAAAGTTTTGGTTAAATTACCTAGACTCAGAAAAATGTTCTATTCATTTTCCTTTGAAGCTATACAAACATTTGGAGAAAATCATAGACCTTACTACTACCCCAAAAAAGGCAATTGAGAAAATGTCAGTAGCTATTGGCTTTAATGTCTATTTTGCCATCTCTAAAAAACATTGATAAGAGTAATTTACACACACAATGAGGGTGTCCTTGGTGGAAGTATAGGAGGGGCATATCAACCTTTCACAGAGGCTAGTGTATAGCAAACCATATCTTTAGATTTACCTAATTGCCTGAAATGCATACAGAATACAAGCTCATCAAACTCAAACCAGAAAAGCCCTCAGGGGCATCTAGACCAGCTCTTTCATTTTACAGATGAGGAAACTGAAGCCCAGAGGGGTTAATGGATTTACCTGAGGTCACACAGGAAGTAAAAATCAGTCAGGATTTGAACCCAGATCTCCTGAGGTCAGAACCAGTGCTCTTTCCACAATGCTACATTGTCTCCCTAAAAACCCATGGTGCTTGTTGTTTGTTGGTTATTTAAAGAAAAAAAAAGTATTGATTTGGGAGAGCAAAACACATGCTTAACAACTTTTACCCTACAAAATGTCTCCCAAGCATATGTAAAAATCCTATTAAATATGCATGCACTAACCTATGGGACCATTCACTGGAACAAGCACAGATATTCTCTGCCTGACAGCACAGAGGATAGAGTTCTGGGCCTGGAGTCAGGAAGACCTGAGTTCAAATGTGGCCTCATACATTTACTAGCTGTGTGACCTTGGGCAAATCTCTTAATCTCTGTCTGCCCCTAGTTCCTTAGCTATAAAATGGGGATAATAATAGCTCATACCTCCCAGCGTTGTTATGAGGATGAATGGGGGTATTTGTAATGAACTTAACAAATCTTCTTCCTTTCTTCCTTTTTTTTTTTTGGAACGTTGTGAAGAGCCTTCTTCCGGCCATGTGTAACATAAGGATTTGCACTGTGTGATGACAAGGAGCTTACTAATTGAGCAAGAAGTAGGTTCCCCCTAATTTTCTATTGGAAGAAGGTTAAGAATATATGTGTATCTCCTGTACCTCTCACTGAAAAGGGCAGATCTGAACATGCTCGGTGACCTTGTTATATGTGTAAAATTCTTTCAAAGATACAAGGACAGAAATAACCTCAAAGGTATTTAATGATGTTGATTTATCACTTAAAAGTTTCTAAAGCATTTTCTTCCAACATCTCTGTAAGATGGGTAGTGTAAATGTAAGTGTAAATATAACATCTAGGAATGGAGAAGACCAGAGGATCATCGACTTAGAACTGAAAGGAACCTACGAGGACGTCAAGTCCCTCCTACTCATTTTACAGATGAAGAAATTGAGGCAGAGTGACTTTCTCAAGGTCACATAGTTGCTAAGTGTCTGAAGCAGGATCTGAACTCAGGTTCAAACCACCTCTACCTTGAATCATTTCATCTCAGACCTCAGTGAAGACAGCCCAGGATTCTGAGCCCAAGAGTCATGGGAATGGCAGGGTCCCTCAAACCACTAGATCTGCTTCCAGCCTAGCTCTTGCATTGAGGGGAGAAATAATTATGGAGCAAGGGGCTCATTTTACTTATCACCTCAAGCACCAACTGCTGATAAACTGCCATTAAAAGGCAGATAAGCACCAGGGTCCCTGGGAGTGACAGCAACCCCCAGCTCATCATTACTACTTCCAGCCCAGCCCTCACAGCCATTATCTGGGGAAGAAAATCCTGTGGAGAAGGGGCCAGCCATCCCCTCCAACTGCCAACCAAATACTATCACAGATCAGGCAAGCCAGCCTTGCCAAAGTGCCAAGGCCGCCTGTGGGAGAGACAAAAGGCTGAATTGGCTGGGCAAGACAGACCACCACCACCTTGACTTCCATCTCCTCTCAGACCCCAATGGGGTCAATCCAGGACCCTGAACCCAAGAGCTTGGAAGTATCAATGCTTCCATCCCAGTGTCCATAGATATCATCATAGAGGATGGGGGTCAGTGATGTAACTCCTTTGAAGACACAACCTAGCAACTGCTTCTGCAGATACTAAACAATTCATGTTGAAGACCCAGAAAAGAATGTTCTCACCACCAAAGTCCTTGGCACTGTCAAATGGGTCAGTATCAGAAACTGATACCATTTTATCAGTGGGCATCAGTGACTTCAGGAAGAGACATTGACATATACTTTTCTTCTTTACCCCAAAGACCATGGGACCTTTTGTCTGACTTGCAGCTGACACCTCCCATATATACATACATACATACATATGTGGGTGTGTAAATATATGTGTGTGTGTGTGTGTGTGTGTGTGTGTATATATATATATATACATAAGAAGGTGAACTTCTTGAGAACAGGGAAAGTCTTACTTATCAATTTGTACAAACAATTCTTAGCACAGTGCTCTGTACATGGTAAGTACTTAACCAAGCTTTCATTCATTCACTAGTTCATTTTTCCTTCCGACTCCAGGGCCCTAACCATAATCCTACCTAGTTGCCTGTAGGCAGAGACAGTCTTTTTGTTCAATGTTATGATCAGCTTATATCTAGAACATTATGTTTAGTTCTAGACACCACATTTTAGGAAAAATAATGATAATGTGTACAGAGAAGGGTACCCAGGATGGTGAAGGATGCAAATCCTTCCATATAAGAATTGGCTAAAGCAACTAGAAATGTTTAGCTTGGAAAGAGAAGCCTGAGAGAGGTAACATATTTGTCTTTGAGTACTTCCAAGAGCATCAGGTAGAAGAGGGATCGGGCTGGTTTTCTTTGGCCCTGATAGTAGGAAAAAGCTTTCTAATCATTAGAACTATTCCAAAGTGGAATGAGCTGCCTTGGGGAGAGTGGTTACCCTTCTCTGGAGGCCTAGTAATGACTGTATGACTACTTGTCAATTGAGTTGGAAGAGATTTTTTTGGGGGGGGTTGTGTTTCACTGACTTTCATTCCAACTCTGAAATACTGTGATTCTGTATTCAACAAAGGACCTTGGGGTTTGGAGCTGGAGAAGAGTTTAGAAATGATCTGGCACCAGAACCCTATTTCAAAGATGAAGATACTGAGACCTAGAGTAGGCAAGTGACTTGCTGGAGGTTATACATCTAGCAGGTTAGCTAAGTGGTGCAGTGAATAGAGCTCTGGGCTTGGAATCAGTAAGACATGTCTTTGTGAGTTCAAGTCTGGACTTAGACACTTACTTAGCTGTGTGACCCTGGGCAAGTCTCTTAATTCTGTTTGCCTCAGTTTCCTCATCTGTAAAATGATCTGGAGAGGGTGGAAACTACTCCAGTATCTTTGCCAAGAAAAGCCCAAATGGGATCACAAAGAATCAGACATGACTAAAATGAGCAATCACAACCTATGCCTAGCGATAGGCAGAGGCAGAGTCAGAACTTTAACACAAGCCCATTTGACATCAAACCCAGTTCTCCCTTCACTTGTCCCTGGTGCCTCCCTTAGTATAAGGAAGATAAAAAAGAAAGCAGGTCTTCATGGTGCCCATTTTCTCCCAGATTTGTCCCCTCAATTTTATTATTTTCCATTCCTTTGGAATCCAATTATGCTGCTCCACTCTCTAATCGATCCTACCAGCAGAGCAGTTCATAAATGCCAGAGTTATTATTCATGACTCTACTTGTTTGATTAGGTAAGTGGAACTTGTAAGTGGAATGAATTTCCCTTTGTTTTACTCCAATTATGAAAATGAAAATTCTATTACCACTATTTTTTACCCCTAATTATGGAAATTAAAATATTCAGCTACAGGTATAATAGCTCCTTTTCTCCAGTTCTTTAAGGTTTACAAAGTCCTTGTTTCACAAAGCCTTTTTGGGGTCATTAGATCGAGGGTTATTATCCCCACTTCACAGATGAAGAAAATGAGGTTCTAAGATAAGCATCTGAAGTAACAATGATAAAAATAACAATAATAACTAACATTTATCTAACACCAATATGTGTAAAGCATTTTACATGCATTGTCCCATTTGATCTCTACAACAATCTGTGTATTGTTAAGTGTTATTTTTACCCCTATTTTATAGGTGGGAAAACTGAGGCTGACAGAGATTAAGGGACTGACTCAGGGTCACACAGTTAGCAGTTGTTTGAGGCAGGTTTTCCCTACTCCTAGTCCAATACTCTATTCCTGGGGTAGATAGGCTTTGAATTCAGGGTTCAGAACTCTAGGTCCAGGTTAGTGAAAATAATAAAGATGCATTTTTTTCCTAACCAAGTTCATGAGTCTCTTAAAATCTGCACAGAAATTCCTTGGTCCCTGTTAAGAACTTCTGCCTTTGAGGTCATCTAGTCCAACTCCTTAACTTTACAGATGAAGAAACTAAGGCACAAAGAGATTAAGTGACCTGGCCAATGTCACATTGAAAGATGGGATCAGAGATAAGACTCAAATCTGAGTCCTTTGACTCTGGATCCAATGTTCTTTCTGTTCCGCCACACTGCCTCTCCAGATTCTTCTCATCTTAAGAGAATTCTTCAAAACCCAGAGTTATCCTCAGGAACCCTTGCAAAAACTTACCCAACATAGGTTATTGTTGTTCAGTCATTTTTCAGTTGTAACTGACTCGTTGTCACCCCATTTGAGGTTTTCTTGGTGAAGATTCTGGAATGGTTTGCCATTTCCTTCTCCAGCTCACTTTACAGATGAAGAAACCAAGAGTTACACAGCTAATAAGTGTCTGAGGCTGTACTTGAATTCATGAAGATGAGCCTTCCTGACTCGAGGTCTGGCACTCTATCCATTGTGCCATATGACTGCCCTCCCAACACAGTAACGCAAAACTAAGGGCTCAGGTTCATAAGATTCCCTGTATGCTCCATTATGAGTCCAAAGAGGTGAATTTTATTATACAAACTTAAAGTTGAAAGGCCTGGCTTGAATAAAAAGGGAAATATTTCTTGTTTTGCTATTCTACAGAGCTCACTTTATGAAATAAAAAAATCAGATCAAGCCCTGTTTTACTCAAATAGCTTTGTAGCATGGTAGAATTATATTATGTCTGACCCTGTTAGGCTACTCCAAGGTAAATGGAATTGAGAACAATGATGCAACTTTCTGTGGCTCCGATGTTTTCAGTTCTCATGCACCTCGGGAGAGCAGGGGGATAGGGAAGCGTGGCCAGCCTCTATGCTAGGAAAATAGGGTTCAGGATGCCATTATCCCCAGAAGGAGGAGATATGACCATCACTCCCTTCCACCTGCATTCCATGCTGGAACAGTTGTGAACTCGGCTATCCAAGCTGCTACCATCTTCCTTCTCTGTGCCTGATCAAGGAAAAAAGATTCTGGGTTTCTGTGTATGAAAGCAGCTGTAGATGGGAGAAAATTGTTCAGTCTGGAAGAAATCGAGTAGCATAAAATCAGCCATCTGTGACATAGAATGCTATGGGTTCTGAGCAGCCACTGTTGTATAGTGGCAAGAGCTGGATGAACCAGGAGACATGGCACCATTTGAGACTCTGACACTAATTTGTCCTTTTAACTTAAGTCGCTTTGGGCAGACTCTGAACAGGGCATCCAGAGAAGATCAACCACGATGGTAAAGAACTTTAATTTCATACTGTATGAACTGGTTGAAGGAACTTTTGCTATTTAGCCTGGAGAGAGGAATACTCAGGAGTGGGGCACAATAGCTCTTTCCAAGTATTTTTTGGGGGGTGGCATCATATGGAGGAGAGATTGCATTTGTTCTCCTCGGCCAGTGGGAGGAGAGGTAACAAGCTTTTGTAAAGTGCCTACTATGTGCCAGGTACAAATGTTCTCTCATTTAATTCTATTTTCTCATTTGAGTCTTACAACAACTCTGTGAGGTAGGTGCTATTATTATCCACATTTTACAGATGAGGAAACTGAGGCAGACAGTGACTTGCTAGATCACACAGCTAGTAAGTGATTGAGGCTAGATTTGAAATCACATCTTCCTGACTCAGTGCTATATCCACTATGCCCCTCAAATTCCTGTGCCCAGAGGCAGAACCGTGAACAATGGGTAGTAATACTAAAGAGGAAAATAATTGGAGACTTCAAGAAGCACTTTCCTAATTATTGTTTGTCCTTCATTCTAGAAGAAGACCAAATAATTAGTGTCATTAGAGTAGTATTGGCTTCCCCAAGAAATAGTGAGTTCCCCTTAATTGGCAGTCTTAAAGCAGAGACTGGATTTAATTTAATGTAGTGGGGATTCTTTTGTGGGGTACCTACTAGACTAGATGAAGGCTGAGGTTCCTCCTGATTCTGACATTCTGTGACCTCATCTCTGAGCTTCCGTCTCAAATGGACATAATAATAACGCTTGCCTGATCTAGTTCACAGGGCTATTTTGAATCTGAAATGATGAGTTAGCATTCAAGGAGATGTGGTAGAATCAGAACTGGATTTGGAGTCAAATTCTGCTACTTATTTCCTGTGTGACTTTGGACAAGTTCTGTTCCTTCTCTGAGCCTCAGATTTGACTGTGGAATGGATGTCATCTGAGACTTAGAATCCTTTTAGTTCTAAATGTCTCATCTTATGATGATATTGACTACAGCTCACTTATTCCCAGAGGCTCTGTCACATGAATTGACAGTCCTGAGAGAGCCTGACCCCAAAGGGAAGGGAGTTAGACTTTTAGCATACCTTCTGTCTCATTGTCCTCACTCTGCAGTTCTAGGAAAAATCTCTATAGCAAAGCATAGTTATAATAGATATCTAAAGTCTTGGATGAAGAGAGTTCCTTTTATAATAAGTACAGTATACAATGTGGCTATCAGGTATAGGACAGCTATTTATTTTCTTCACCACAAAATAAATTCTTAAAACACAGTAATACTTATGTCTGCATTCACAATTATTTAAAACAAAATAATAATACATCACTATCATTTAATATCCTCAAAAGGTAAAAAAAAAAAAAGAAAATTCAGTGGGTCTGTAAGCAGATCTATCACTTCTGCCTCTTTCTTTTACTCTCTGTACAGCTCCAGCTCTCCTGGCTGGATGGGGCACAGCTTGGGCTTTCTTAGTCCTGCCATCTGTAGTATCCTCCTAGTAGCTGCACATCTCTTCTTAGAATAGGTTTATTTGTAGAAAGCACCTTCTGCTGGGCAACTGGTACCAGTCAGGGACTCCAGACCTCTCCAACTCCTGAGGTTTTTCACTGGGGCTAGATATATTTATTTCCAAAGATCACTGTTTTTTGCCTGGATTCGAGAAAGGAAAGACAGAAGACAACAGGAAAGCAAGGCCCCGAAGTCCAGTGTCAGGTTCACTCAGGCAGGCATGTATTCTCATTGTTGTGCGTATGCAGCCCCCACAGCTCCTTGGGAGAAAGGAGAAAATAAATCCTCTTGCTGAAATTTCTAGGAAGAAATTAGATATATACAGCATAGAAGGAAGATAGCTTCAGAAAATCTCCATTTCCTCTCTTTTGAACCTTCCTGATTTGTAAAACATGTTATATACATAGTTACTTGCATGTTGTCTCCTCCACTAGAATGTAAGTTTCTTGGGGGCAGCTAGGTGGCACAGCGGATAGAGTACCAGTCTTGGAGTCAGGAAGACTTGAGTTCAAATTTGGCCTCAGACACATAACTCTCACTAGCTGTGTGACCCTGAACAAGTCACTTAACCCCAATTGCTTTGTCAAAAAAAAAGAATGTAAGCTTCTTGAGGGCAGGGACCATGTCTTTGCAATTCTTTGTGTTCCCATTGCTTAGCACAATGCCTAGAACTTTGTTGTTGTTGTTCAGCCTTCTCTGACTCTGTGATTCCATTTAGGTTTTTCTTGGCAAAGATACTGAAGTGGTTTGATATTTCCTTGAACTCATTTTACAGATGAGGAAACTGAGTCCAACAGGGTTAAGTGACTTGCCCAGGGTCACACAGCTAATAAGTGCCTGAAACGAGATTTGAACTCGGAAGGATGACTGCCAGCACTCTATAGACTGCACCACCTTGCTGCCCTGCCTAGAACATAGTAAGGACCTAATAAATAAATACTTTCTGATCCATGACTTCTGGGGAAGGGGTAGGGGGATAATCTTCCTAGCTCAGGGCCAAAGACTGTGGACTACCAGTAGTAGACAGATTGCATGCTCAGGCTCTCTTCACAGGAAGAACCACAGTTCAGAGTAGATCAAGGCAGCTCACTTCATACAATCATATGATGTTTAAACTTGTCCTAATGAATTTAAATTTTTTTGAGCTTCAGGTGAGAAATTGTTGTGTTATAGGAGATTGTACTTGGCTTTGAATCCTTATTCTGCCATTTATTAGCTATGGCTCTGGGTAAGTCATCAGCTCTCTGGGCTTTAGTCCTATAATCTGCATAATGAAAAGGTTGGATTATATGAGTGTGAAACAGTGAGAATAATGAAGAGTTTTCATTCAGCAAGATCTAGGTTTAAACCCTGGGTTGACCACTCCCTATACCTCAGTGCCCTCACCTACAATTAATGTGGAGGTTGTACAATGGTTAGAGCACTGGGCCTGGAGTCAGGAAGACTCATCTTCCTGAGTTCAAATCTGGCCTTACACACTTACTAGTTGCGTGACCCTGGGCAAGTCACTTAACCTTGTTTGCCTCAGTTTCTCATCTGTAAAATGAGCTGGAGAAGGAAATGGCAAACCACTCCAATATCTTTGCTAAGCTAATCTCGAATGGGGTCATGAAGAGTCAGATATGACTGAAAAATGACTGGGTAACAACAACAAAGAAAGAGTATGTTAAGTGATAGACATATAAAGAAAGGTAAAAGGCAGTTGGGGCAGCTAGGCGGCGCCATAGTGCATAGAGTGCTGGGCTTGGAATCAGGAAGACTCATCTTCTTGAGTTCAAATCTGGCCTCAGACAAACTTACTAGCTGTGTGACTCTGGGCAAGTCACTTGCCCCTGTTTGCCTCAGTTTCCCACCTGTAAAATGAGCTGGAGAAGGAAAAGGCAAACCACTCTAGTATCTTTGCCAAGAAAACTCCAAAGGGGGTCATGAAAAGTTGGACATGGCTGAGAAATGACTCAACAGCAACAAAAAGACAGTTACTGAATGGAGTCAGGTATGAAGGAAGATTGTTGGGGGATGCTTGACAGATATTTAATATCCTAATAGTGTTGCATCAACCTGGCTGCCAGGATGGCTTCTGTAATGATCTCCTGGGAGACAGAATTTAGCAGTTTTGAGTTTCAGGCTTACTGTGACAGCATGCCACAGTAAAAAAAGGCCCAGAGCACACCACTGGGTTCCCTCTCAAGTCACAGGCATCACAATGACTGCATAGAATCCTAGATTTAGAGCTTTAAGGGACCTTTGAGTCCTCCTTTTATGGTTGAGAAAATTGACACCCAGACAGGTAAAGTCACTTTCCCAGGGTACTACAGACAGCAAATTGTAGAACCAGAAACTGGACCTAGTTTATCATGCCAGGTACTATGCTGGGCCCTGGGGATACAAGTACAAACAGTGAAAAATCTCTCCTTGCAAAAAAAAAAACTTGGGAAAGAACAAGGTATATAGAAAATCTATATAGCCTAAGTATAAAGTGAGTAAATGGAAATACATGCAATGCAATTTAATACAAGGTAGTTGTAGAGGGTAGGCACCAGTAAGGGGATGTTGAGAAAGGCTACATTCAGAAGATGGTGCCTGAACTATACCTTAAAGAAAGGCAGGCAATCCCTAAGGCAGAGAGGTAAGAGGAAGTATATTTGAGGCAAGTAGGAGGCCAGTGTAAAGAGATGGAGATGAGTGATGGAGTGCTGTGTGTAAGGAGCAGAGAGAAGACCAGTTAGTCTGGATTTCAGTATGTAGGAGGGGGAAGAATCTCTACTGAGCCTTAAAAGATAGGTTAGATCTCAGTTGTGAAGGGCCTTAAAGGCTGAACAGAGGAGTATATTTCAACCTAGAGATAATAAAAAGCCACTGGAGTTGGCTTTACCCTGGAATCATTTGGAGCCATCAAAAAATGATGGTTCAGTAACAGCCACATTGTGCGATGACTAACTTTGATAGACTTAGCTCTTCTCAGCAATGCAAGTATCTAAGACATCTCAAGAAGTCTCATGATGGAAAATGCTATCCACATCCAGAGAAAGAACTATGGAGTTTGAATACAGATCCAAGCATACTGTTTGTTCTTTTTTTCCTTTCTGTTTTGTTTTGTTTCTTCTTTCTGGTGGTTCCTCCTATTGGTTCTAATTCTTCCTTACAACATGGCTAATGTGAAAATATGTTTGTTAGGAATGTAAATGTATAGCCTATATCAGATTGTGAGCCGTCTTAGGGAAGGAGTGGTGGGGGAGGGAAGGGGAGAAAAATTTAAAACTCAAAAGTCTATAGAAGTGATTGTTGAAAACTAAAAATAAATTAATAATAAAATAAAATTAAAAAAAGAAAAATTGTGGTTAAGCTCATGGGAACTTCCCAAAGTTACCAAATAACTTGGTAACTGTAGAGAGAGAAAAGAGGAGTCTCCAGGACACAATCTTGGCTAGACCTCATTTGAGGGTTGTGATATTGATAATGACCAGCAAAGAAGACAGAGAAGGAAACATCAGAAAGGTAGGAAGAGAAGCAGGAGAGAAAAGTGTCATGAAAATCCAGAGAAGAGATTATTCAGAAGGACAGGGCTGTGAAATACACCAGACAGGTCAAACATCATTAAGATTAAAAAGAAAGACAATCAGATTTGAAAATTAAGAGATCATTGCTAACTTTGGTGAGAGTAGCTTTTGTTAAACGGTGAGTTTAGAAGTTAGACAGCAAAAGGAGGAGTGACTGAGGAGAAAGGACTGTAGCTCATTTGTTTTTCAAGCAGTTTGGTAAAGAAAGGGACTTGAAATATAGGATGTTAACTTGAGGGGATGATAGAATCTGGTGAAGCCTTTTGTTAAGGGTGAGGGATGATGGACATGTTTGCCAGCAGTAGGGAAGGAACCAGTAGATAGGGAGAGAATGAAGATTCAAGAGAGAAGGGAGGAAATTAAGGATGCCATCACCTGGGAAAGAGAGGGGTGAGGGAGAAGGATGGGATCTAGGGCAAATTTACAGGGACTTGTTGTTGTCCAGTCATTCAGTCATGTCTGACTCTACATAAATACATACATATATACATACACACACATACATACGTATGTATGTATGTGTATACACACACAGACATGACACTATCTATCTATCACTGTGTTAGGGTTGCATTACAGTGTATCTGACAGTAGCTGATCAGACCAAAACAAGCTTGGAATTCTCTACCATAAATAAGGCACAAATAGTCCATGTGAACATTTGGGGTGGATTTTCTAAATTTGTGCACCTCATGTTTCTTTTGAGCTACTTCAATTTTGCTTTGCTCGTAGAGCATCTTCTCTGATGAGGGCACATCATGTTGGGTGGTCTTATGCCAGCGTCTCCCGTGTCACACAATCAAGTCCAAAGTTCTTAACAGAGGTCTTAAGAGTATCCTTGTATCACTTTTTATGACCACTATTTGAATGCATGCCTTGTGTGAGTTCTCCATAAAATAGTCTTTTAGCCAAGCATAGATTTGACATTTGAACAATGTGGCCAGTCCATCAGAGCTGCACTATCTGCATTAGAGTTTGAATGCTTGGCAGTTTAGTTGATAAAGGACCCCAGTATCTGGTATCTTATCCTGTCAGGTGATCTTCAGAATCTTCCTGAGATAATTCAAAGGGAAGCAATTCAGTTTCCTGGTATGGCTCTGGTATACTTTCCAGGTTTCACAGGCATACAATTATGAGGTCAGAACAATGCCTTTCTAGACCTTCAGTTTGGTAGTCAATCTAATACCTCTTCTCTCCCACACTTTCCTTCAGATCATCCCAAATGCCGAGCTAGCTCTGGCAATGCACATATCAATTTCATTATCAATGTGTACATCCTTGGAAAGCAACCTGCCAAGATTAATAAACTTAACCATAGTATTTAAAACTTTATCATTTGCTGTAACTGATGGTTCCATGTATGGATGGTATGGTGCTGGTTGATGGAGCACTTGTTTTCTTGGTGTGAATTGTTAGGCCAAAATTAGCACAAGCAACAGAGAGTCAATCCATATTTTGTTGCATCTCGGCCTCAGAGGCTGCATTGAGTGCACAATCATCTGTAAACAGAAAATCATGCACCAACATTCCTTCCATATTAGTCTTGGCTTGTAGCCTTTTCAAATTGAATAATTTACCATCAGTGTGGTAGCTGACTTTGATGTTGTGTTTGTACTCATTGAAGGCATTTGACAACATGCCAACATGCTAAAAACATCATGCTAAAAAAGCATGGGAGCAAGCATACAGTCTTGTTTCACTCAATTGGTGATTGGGAAAGTACAAGAACATTATCGATTATCCAGAACCTGGGCAAGCTTGCCATCATGAAATTGATGTACAATACTGATGAACTTCTCCAGGCAGCCAAATTTTGACATAATTTTCCATAAGCCCTCATGACTGACAATATCAAAGACCTTGCATGTATGTATGCATACGCACACAAATTGGTACATTCAGAATACATCCAAAGTAGTTGGAAGGTAGCCTTAAAAAGGAATGCCCTGGCAACTGGGGGACTGGATAGACCCTACATATGCCTAAATATGGTAGCACTTATTCTATGTTAGAAAATAACTAGGAGGGGGCAAAGCCAAGATGTCTGAGTAAAGGCAGGGACTCACCTATTAAAATAACATCTCAAAACAAATTCTGGAGTGGCAGCATCAACAAAAGAACGGGCTGAAACAATTTTCTAGCCCAAGACAACAGCAGGACTTGGGGGGGGGGACTTAATTAGTGGCAGTGGCTTACCACAGAAGATAAGGGAGTCAGACAACTGATCAGAAGGAGATTACAAGGACCCTTTGCTGGCACTGGTAGTAGGACTCTTGCACTGCCCATACATGGTTCTGGGTCACAGTCCCAGGGCAAGAAGGAGCACTAGCAGGAGCAAAAACCCTGGTCACATTTCCAGGGCAGAAAAAAAGTGCTTGTGGTCACTCAGAGATGAGAGCATAGGCCAGGAGAGCAGTAAGCACACCTCTCTTTAGATGATACCACCTTGGAAGAACTAATAACTTACAGACCCCCAGAACTAGCTTTGAAAACAGCAACATGAAAAGCCTGAAGCTTGGCACAGTGTCCCTCCCATCCCAGGAGCAGAGCCCAAATTTAACATAAACAGACTTGAAAGATGATCAGACAAACAAAAAAAAGGAACCTGAACATATTAAGTTACTATGGTGACAGGGATGATCAAAGCACAAACTCAGAAGAAGACAACAAAATTAAATCAACTACTTGAAAAACCTCAAAGATAAATGTTAATTGGTCTCAGGCCCCAGAAGAGCTCAAAAATGATTTAAAAATAAAATAAGAGAGAGGAAAAATAGGAAAATAAATGAGTGTGATGAAAGAAAATAATGAAAAAGAGTAAACAGCTTGGTAAAAAAAAAAAAGACACCAAAAAATAGAAGAAAAATGAATAAAATAGTATCTTGTAAAGCAGAATTGGCCAAATGGGAAAAAAGATGTATAAAAATTCACTGAAGAAAGTAATTCCTTAAAAATTAAAATTGGGCAAGTGGAAACTAATGACTCCATGAGACATCAAGAAACAGTAAAAGAAAATCAAATAAATGAAGAAATATATATAAGAAAATGGGAAATATCTTATTGGAAAAACAAGTAATCTGTAAAATAGATCTAGGAGAGATACTTTAGGAATTATGATAAAGTAAAGAGCCTAGTCATCATCTTTCACGAAATTATCAAGGAAAACTGTCCTGATATTCTAGAACCAGAGGGCTAAATAGAAGTGGAAAGACTCTATTGATCACTTCCTGAAAGAGATTTCAAAATGAAAACTCACAGGAATATTATAGCCAACTTCCAGAACTTTCAGGTCAAGGAGAAAATATTTGAAGCTTCCAGAAAGAAACAATTCAAATATCATGGAGATGCAGTCAGGATAAAATAAGATTTAACAGCTTGTATATTAAAAGATTCAAGGGCTTGGAACAGAATATTCTAGAGGACAAAGGAGCTAGGATTACAACAAAGGATAACCTACCCAGCAAAACTGAGTATAATCCCTCAGGGGAAAAATGGACATTTAATGAAATTGAGGACTTTCAAGTATTCCTGATGAAAAGACCAAAGCTGAATAGGAAATTTGACTTTCCAACACAAGACTCAAGAGAGGCAGAAAAAAGTAAACAGTATAGAGAAATCATAAGGAATTCAATGTCAAACTGTTTAAATGCCTACATGGGAAGATTATACTTGTAACTCCTAAGAACTTCCCCATCATTAGGGCAGTTAGAAGGAATGCACATAGACGGGGCGTGGGTCTGAGCTGACTATTGATGGGATAATATAAAAATATGGAATTAAGAGATGAGAAAAAAAGGATGCACTGGGAAAAGGGGTAGTGGAAAGATAGAATAGGGTAAATTATCTCCTATAAAAGATGTGCAGAAGAACTTTTATAGCGGAATGGAAAATAGGGGTGGTGAGCCACACTTGAACCATATTCTCATCAGAATTGCCTCAAAGAGACAATAACATATACAGTTAGGTATAACATATATATCTTACTGTATAGGCAAGTAGGAGTAGAGGGAGATAAGAGAAGGGGGACTGATAGAAGGGAGGACAGAATGGAAGAAGCAGCAGTCATGAGAAAAACTCTGGGGAGGAGGGAGAGGGTGAAAGGAGAGAGAGAGAAGGATAAATGGGGAAAAGCAGGATAGAGGGAAATACACATTTAGTCATCATAACTTTGAATGTGAATGCAATGGACTTACCCATAAAACAGAAATGGATAGCAGAGTAGATTAAAAACCAGCGTCCTACAATGTTTTATTTATAAGAAACACACTTGAAACAAAGACATACACAGAGTAAAGAGACTAGAGCAAAATCTATTATGTTTCAGCTGAAGTAAAAAAAAAAGTAGCAATCATGGCCTCAGATGAAGGAAAAGGAAAAAAACAGATCTAATTAAATGAGATAAGCAGGGAAACTACATTTTGCTAAAAGGAACAATAGATAATGCAATGATATCAATACTAAACATATATACTTCAAAAGGAATAGCATCCAAATTCTTAAAAGAAAAGTTAAATGAATCACAGGAGGAAATAGACAGTAAAACCATATTAGTGGGGGATCTCAACTTTCTTCTATCAGAACTAGATAAATCTAATAAAACAAACAAACAAGAATAAAGTTAAGGAGATGAATAGAATTTTAGAAAAGTTGGATATAATAGACTTTTGGAGAAAATTGAATGAGAATAGAAAAGATGATACATTTTTCTCAGTGGTACATGACATCTACACAAAAACTGATGATGTATTAGATCACAAAAACCTCACAAAAGAAAAGCAGAAATATTAATGCATTCTTTTCAGATAATAATGCAATAAAATTACATTCAATAAAGGACCATGAAAATATAGATTAAAAATTAATTGGAAACTAAGTAATCTAATCTGAAAGACTGAGTCAAAGAACAAATAGAAAAAAATCAAAGAACAAATAAAAATCCCCAATTAAACACATAATTGGAAATCCTACAAACCAAAAGAGAGAATAAGAAAATTGAGAATAAGAAAACCATTGAACTAACAAATAAAATTAGGAATTGTTTTTGTGAAAAAGCCAATAATATAGATAAACTATTGGTTAATTTGATTAAAAAAAGAAGAAAACCTAATTACCATTATCAAAAATGAAAAGGGTGAATTCACCACCAATGAAAATGAAATTAAAGAAATTATTAGGAGTTATTTTGCCCAGTTGTATGCCAATAAATCTGACAAGCTAAGTGAAATGGATGAACATTTACAAAAACACAAATTACCCTGGTTAATAGATGAGGAAATAGAATAATCAAAGCTCAGAAAAAAATTGAAGAAGCTATCAATGAACTCTTTAAGAAAAAGTCACCAAGATCTGGTGGATTCACAAGTGCATTTCTACCAAACATTTAAAGGACCATTAATTCCAATGCTTTATAAGCTACATTGAAAAATAGGAAAAGAAGGAATCTGGCCAAATTTTTTATGACATAAGTATAATGCTGATACCTAAATCAGGAAGAGCAAAAACAGAGAAAGAAGGCTATAGAACAATTTTCCTAATGAATATTGCTGCAAAAAATTTAAATAAAATACTAGCAAAGAAATGACATCAATATATCACAAAGATAGTACACTATGAACACATGGGATTTATACCACAAATACAAGGCTGATTCAATATTTGGAAAACTATTAGCATAATTGACTATGTCAATAACAAAACCAATAGAAATCATGTGATTATCTCAATAAATGCAGAAAAAAGTTTTTGACAAAATATAGCTCCTCATTCCTATTAAAAACACTAGAAAGCATACGAATAATTAGAGCTTTACTTAGAATGATAAGTAGTATCTATCTAAAATCATGAACAAGCATGACTTAGAAATCTTTCCAATAAGATCAGAGTGAAGCAAGGATGCCCATTATCACCACTATCATTCAACATTGTACTAGAATTGTTAGCTATAGCAATATGAGAAAAACAAAAAAAATTAAAGGAATTAGAATAGACAATGAGGAGAATCAAGTAAAAAACAGATACTTAAAAAAGTTAATAACTTTAGCAAAGTTGCAGGATATAATATAAAACCACATAAATCATTATGTATTATCAACAAAGTCTAGCAGATAGGAATAGAAAGAGATAGAAAGATCTGTATTTCTATATAAGAGATACAAAGAGAAATTCCATTAAAAATAACTGTGGATGACATAAAATATTTGGGAGTCTACCTGGCAAGACAAATTCAGGAACTGTATGAACACAATAACAAAGAACTTCTTTTTTTGTATTTATTATTTATTCATTTTTAGTTTTCAACATTCATTTCCACAAGATTTTGAGTTCCAAATTTTCTCCCCATCTTGCACTTCCACACACTCCAAGATGGCATGTATTCTGCATACCCCTTCCCCTAATCTGCCCTCCCTTCTATCACCCCACCTTCTCTTATCCCCTTCCTCTTCTATTTTCCTGTAGGACAGGATAGATTTCTATACCCTATTGCCTGTGTATCTTATTTCTCAGATGTACATAAAAACAAATTTTAACAGTTGTTTTTAAATCTTTGGATTTCAAATTCTCTCCCTTCCTCCCTCCCCACCCACCCTCATTAAGATGGCAAGCAACTAGATACAGGTTATACATGTGCAGTCATGCAAAACACTTCCAAAGTAGTCATGTTGTGAAAAACTAACTATATTTCCCTTCATCTTATCCCACCCCCATTTATTCTATTCTCTCTTTTGACCCTGTCCCTCCTTAGAAGTGTTTGCTTCTGATTACCCCCTCCCCCAATCTGCCCTCCCTTCTATCATCCCCCCTTTTCTTATCCCCTTCTTCCCTATTCTCCTGTAGAGTAAGATAGATTTCCATACCAAATTGAGTGTGTATGTTAAGCCAAATTCAATGAGAATAAGATTCACCCATTCCCTCTCAACTTCACCTCCTTTGTAAAAACTTTTTTTGGTCTGTTTTATGTGAGATAATTTACCCCATTCTACCTCTCCCTTTCTCCTTCTCCCAGTATAATCCTGTCTCATCCCTTAATTTTAGTCTCCACATGTCACTCCTTCATCTTCATCTCACCCTGTGCCCTCTATCTATCTATCTATCTATCTATCTATCTATCTATCTATACACATGTGTGTGTGTGTATATATATGCATACATACACACACACACACACACACACACACATTTTTCCCCTCCAACTACTCTAATACTGACAAAGGTCTCATGAGTTACAAATATCATCTTTCCATGCAGGAATATAAACAGTTCAACCTTAATAATTTTCTTATGATTTCTCTTTCTTGTTTACCTTTCCATGCTTCTTTTGAGTCTTGTATTTGAAAGTTAAATTTTCTATTCAGCTCTGGTCTTTTCATCAAGAATGCTTGAAAGTCCTCTAATTCACTGAGTGTCAATTTTTTCCCTTGAAGGATTATACTCAGTTTTGCTGGGTAGGTGATTCTTGTTTGTAATTCTATTTCCTTTGCCCTCTGGAATATCATATTCCAAGCCCTCCATTCCTTTAATGTAGAAGCTGCTAAATCTTGTGTTATCCTGATTGTGTTTCCACAATACTTGAATTGTTTCTTTCTGGCTGCTTGCAATATTTTCTCCTTGACCTGGAAACTCTGGAATTTGGCTACAATATTCCTAGGGATTTTCCTTTGGGGGTCTTTTTCAGGAGATGATCAGTGGATTCTTTTAATTTCTATTTTGCCCTCTAGTTCTAGAATATTGGGGAAGTTTGCCTTGATAACTTCTTGAAAGATGATGTCTAGGCTCTTTTTTTGATCATGGCTCTCAGACAGTCCAATAATTTTAAATCATCTCTCCTGGATCTATTTTCCAGGTGAGTTGTTTTTCCAATGAGATATTTCACATTGTCTTCTATTTTTTTTCATGCTTTTGGTTTTGTTTTACAATTTGTTGATTTCTCATAGAGTCATTAGCTTCCATTTGCTCCATTCTAATTTTTAAGGAAGTATCTTCTTCAGTGAGCTTTTGGATTTCCTTTTCCATTTGGCCAATTCTACTTTTGAAGGCATTCTTCTCCTCATTGGCTTTTTGGACCTCTTTTGCCATTTAGGTTAGGCTATTTTTTAAGGTATTATTTTCTTCAGTATTTTTTTTGCATCTCCTTTAGCAAGCTGTTGACTAGTTTTTCATGATGTTCTTGCATTACTCTCATTTCTCTTCCCAGTTTTTCCTCTGCTTCTCTTACTTGCTTCTCAAAATCCTTTTTGAACTCTTCCATGGCCTGAGACTGATTCATATTTTTCTTGGAGGCTTTAGATGTAGGAATTTTGACATTGTTGTCTTCTTCTGGTTGTATATTTTGGTCTTCTTTGTCACCACAGAAAAATGCTATGGCCTGACTTTTTTTTTTTGCACAATTTGCTCATGATTCCAGCCAATTACTTGAGTTATAAACTCTTTGTTAAGGTAGGGGTCTACTTCCAGTGTGGAGAAAGAGTTATGAACTGTTTGTTAAGGTAAGGGTCTACTTCCAGTGTCCCAAGCTTTGGGGGTTTTGTTCAGCTGTTTTCAGTGATACTTCTAGGGATCTGTAAATTCTCAGTTCTTCCAAGGTGGTATGGTCAAAGGTGAGGTGTTTACTCATTTCCTGGCCTATGCTGTGGTCTATGAGTGACCACAAGCACTATTTTCTGCCTTGGAATTGTGAAGAGTATTCCCTCTCCACCAAGGCACAAACTCCACCATGCCAGTGCTCTTCCTTGCCCCAGGATTGCCGCTCAGAACTGTGACCCAGATCCAAGCATGGGAAAAGCAAGAGAATCCTACCTCAGTGTCAGCAAAGAGATCCCTGCAAGCCTTCTCTTATCAGCCACTCCATTCCCCCTCTATCTGTGGGCTGAGAGCTCTGGAAGCAGTTGCCACCTTGGGGCTGTGCTGGAACTGGAATTAGACAGAGCTCCTCTCTCACCATCTGTCACAGATCTTTCCTACTGATGTTCTAAGTTGTCTTTGATGTTTGTGGGTTGAGAAGTCTGGAAACTGCCACAGCTGCCTGTTTTTAAGTCTCCTGAGGCCTGCTTGAAGCTGACTGAGGCCCTGTCTTTGTGCAGTCCATGCTGAATCATGCTCCTCTCCCAGCCTGGCATGATACCTTTCTGATCAACCATCCAGGTTGTCTTGGGTTGGAAATTTGTTTCACTCTGTCTTTTTGTGGGTTCTGCTGCTCTAGAGTTTGTTTAGAGCCATTTTTACAGGTATTTGGAGGGGTTTGGGGGAGAGCTCAAGCAAGTTACTGCTTTTACTCCACCATCTAGGCTCCACCCCTCCAATACACTTCTTACACAAACAAAATCAGATGTAAACAATTGAAAAATATTAATTGCTCATGGGTAGGCCAAACTAATATAATAAAATTGACAATTCTACAGAAATTAGTTTACTTATTCAGTGCCATACAATCAAGCTATCCCAAAATTCTTTTGTACAGCTAGAAAAAAAAAATAACAAAATTCATCAGAAGAATGTACGGACAAGAATTTAGAGGGAATCAATGAAAACAAAAATATGAAGGAAGGTGGGCTAGTCATACCAGATCTCAAACTGTTTTGCAAAGCAGTAATTATCCAAGCCATCTGGTACTGGCTAAGAAATAGAGTAGTGGGTTAGTGGAATGATTAAGTATACAATATACAGTAGTAAATGAACATAGTAATCTAGTATCTGATAAATGCAAAGATCCAAGTTTTTGGAACAAGAACTCACTATTTGACATGAACTGCTGAGAAAAGTGGAAAGTGGCTTGGCAGAAGCTAGGTATAGAACAACATCTCACACCATATACCAAGATAAGGTCAAAATGAGTACATGATTTAGACAAAAGGGTAATACCAAAAGCAAATTAGGGGAGCATGGAATACTTTACCTGTGAGATCTATGGATAAGGGAAGAATTTATGACAAATAAGAGGTAGAGAATGTTACAGGCTATAAAATGGATCAATTTGATTACATTAAATTAAAAAGGTTTTGCACAAACAAAACCAATGCAGCCAACATTAGAAGGAAAACAGAAAACTGGGGAAAATGTTTTTACAATGTTTCTCTGATTTTTCATTTTTCACATATATAGAGGACTGAGTCAGATTTAGAAGAATATGAGTCATTCCCCAATTGATGAATGGCCAAAAGTTATGAACAGGAAGTTTTCAGAAGAAAAAAAATCACAGCTATGCAAAAGTCATGTGAAAAAATGCTCAAAATCATTGTTGATTAGAGAAATGTAAATTAAAACAGCTCTGAGGTACTGCCTCACATCTATCAGATTGACTAAGAAGACAGAAAAAAAAACTATAAATGTAGGGGATCTGGGAAAATTGGAACACTAATGCATTGTTGGTTGAGTTGTGAACTGATTCAACCATTCTGTAGGACAATTTGGAATTATGCTCAAATGGCTATAAAACTGTGCATACCCTTTTACACAGCAACACTACTACTAGGTCTGTATCCCAAAGAGATAAAAAAGGAAAAGTACCTATATGTACAAAAATATTTATAGCAGCTCTTTTAGTGGTAGCAGGCAAAGTATTGGAAATTGAGAAAATGTCCATCAATTGGGGAATGGCTGACCAAGTTGTGGTATATGATTGTGATGGAACACTATTATATTATAAGAAATGATGGGCAGAATGCTTTCCAAAAAGTCTTGAAAGACTTACATGAATTGATATAAAATAAAGTGAACAGAACTAGGAGAACATTGTATACAATAACATCAATATTATATGATGATCAACTGTGAATGGTTTAGCTATTCTCAGCAATAAAAGTGATTTAAGACAATTCCAAAGGACTCATAATAAAAAATGCTATCCACCTCCAGAGAAAGAAATGATGAAGTCTGAATGCAGATCAAAGCATACTTTTTTACTTTATTTTTCCTTTTCTATTTTCTCTATCAAAATAACTAATACGCAAATACATTTTGCACGACTGCAAATGTATAGCCCATATCAACTTGCTTGCCTTCTCAGTGAGGAGGGAAAGTAGAGAGGGAGGAAGAGAAATTAGAACTCAAAATTTAAAAAAAAAGAATGTTAAAATTTACATGTAATTGAAAAAAGTAAAATTTTTAAAAGAAACAAAAAGAAAATAACTAGGAACAAAGTAGGTACCCATCAATTATGAAATGGAAGGAATATATACATTTATATGGTATATGTTATATATATAGTATATATATATATCTGTGTGTGTTTATATATGTACATAACACATATAGTGTATATGAATGTAACATTATTGTACTATAAGAAACAATATGAAGAGTTCAGATAAGTATGAGCAGATTGGTATGATATGAAGCATTGCAAAGTTAGCAGATTCAAGAGAACAGTTGATACAGCTACCACAAACAACATGAACACAATGTAAAAAGATGTCATAATTCTTATCAACATCATGGCCAGTCAGTGTTGTCTTCAGAAGACTGTTGTTGATGAAACATACCTTCTGTCAATAGAAAGGTGGTAGAATACTAGGATAGATTGAGGAATATACTGTTAGACATGGTCAGGGTGCTGTTCTGTTCTGTCTACCTGTCTTTTTTTTTATTGCTGAGAGTTCTAGTTGGGGAGGAGAATACTGGAAAATAAAAAGGATTTTTTTGAAGTATCATTTGAAGCATTAAAAATAACAAACATAATTAAGGAACTAAATAGCACATACATTATAAAATAACTTTACAAGGCACCATATAATCTCTTACAATCCCTATAGGACTGAGATTTCCTTCAGAGTTTTCCATAGTAAATTTGTCTTTATAGCCTTGCACATAGATAACTTCACAAACTGCCCACAGGGATTGCTTTTC
This sequence comes from Vombatus ursinus, assembly GCF_900497805.2. Lineage (NCBI taxonomy): Eukaryota > Metazoa > Chordata > Mammalia > Diprotodontia > Vombatidae > Vombatus > Vombatus ursinus. The sequence goes on from NW_020949772.1 coordinate 2,005,314, forward strand.
CAAAATTTGTCATTCCAGAGAGGAAGACACAGTAGGGAATTTTAGTAGATTAAGAAAGGAAGTAAATTTTACCTCTCAAAAAGAGATGGATTTGAAATAGATATTAAAAACTGAAACTGATCTAGGAGTATAGGTAGTACAAAGTGTACTGGGCTTAGTGTCAGCACAGACCTAGATTCATTAACATACTGGCTGTGTGGCTATTGGTAAGTCACTTAGACTCTCTGAGCTTCAGTTCTCTGTCTATAAAATGAGAATAATAATATTTGTAGTGCTAAAATCAGAGGGTTTTAAGGATCAAATAGAATGCAAGGAAAATGCTTTATGAACTTTAAAATATGAATGTCAGTTATTTCTATTCATTCAATAAACATTAAGCTTTGTGATGAGCACTGGAAAAGTTCCTTTGTGAAAGAGATAGAATTGAGATGGGATACAGACACTACTCTCATGGATATTGTTGTTTGTCCTTCATTCTTGAAGAGGACCATGACATCAGGAAGGTGATGCCATGACTTGCAAGTGAATTGGATTTAAGTGAGGGAGGGTTGTACAAAGTCACTACCTTCACTTTCTCCTCCAGAGACATCTGGGTCTAGTTGAAAGATATAGATCAAGACAACGGGATATGATACCCTCTCAGGGATCTTACAGTTGAAATGAAGGATAAAATGACCAAATAAATAATAATAATCTACAATATTACATGAAAAGTGCACTAGAGAGGTATGGATAAATGCATTAAAAAAAACACAGCATAAGAACTAAAAGGGAAGGACGTTACTGACAAGAGAGATCACAGAAAGCATCCTAGAGGAGGTGGCTTATAACTTCAGCCTTTGAAAGATGGGTGGGATTTCAAAAGACAGAAAGGGAAGCCAAGAACATTCTAAACATAGAAAATAATGCAAAGAAATAGCAGTCATAATAACAATAATGATGATAATACCTCATTTATAGAGCACTTGGAACAGTGCTTGACACATAATAGATGTTTAATAAGTGCATATTAAATGACTGATTGGTCTTCAGCACAATCCATTGGGAGTGTTGTTAATAACTAGCATTTATATAATGCTTTAAGGTTTTCATAGCACTTTACAAATATATCTATTTTATTTTCACAATCATCCTAGGAAATAGGTACTATTATTATCTTTATTTTACAGATGAGGAAACCAAAGCAAACAGAGGTTTAAGTGACTTATCCACAATCACATAGCTACCTGAGTATTTGAGTTGGGATTACAGTTTAGATCATCCATTTTTCTAATTCCAAGGCTCTTCTCATGACACCTGGACCAAATGTAGAGCAAAGCAGAAAACTACAGAATTTATTCTGGAAATAATCTGCCCTTTGGTAGATATGTGGTATGTAAGAAGGAGAGTAATATAAGAAAGGTGGTAAAGGCAGGGAGGTACAATGTTTTGGAGAGCCTTGAGTGGTAGTTGAAGAGGTTTGAACAGAAATTTTTGAATATATAAAGAATGGGTTTTTTCCCTCCCCCTCCTAGTTTTTTAAATGTTTAAGAAAAAAACACATATATATATATATATATAAACACTTTATATTTTCATCCATGGTACAATTGTAGTCTATTATTTGTCCACTAGCTTATTTTGTGCCAGAAACTATACTAAGCACTGGTAATAAAAATACAAGCAAAATGAAAGATAACTCATGTCCTTAAGGAGCTTACATTCTAGTGAAGAGAACATAACATGTGTGAGGGTGTTGAAAGTGTGATGTAGAGTGAAAGAAGAAATGAAGGCACCCAGTGCAGGGACATTCTAGAAAAAGTTTTGGAAGCCAAAAGTGTAGACTGGAGAGGAATGAAAACATTGCTGACCCAGGTATCCTCCAGGATGAGTGGAAATTCTTTTATTAAAGATATAAATAAATTTTATTTAAAAAAGAATGTTACAAAACTATAAAGAGTAAACTTTACCCTCCCAAAGATAAATAAGATGTTACTTTCACCCCCACCTACACATACACTATTGCAGAGGTGTGGGGCTCATGGGTGTGGAACGTTATAGATACTGTCAGATTTTCTTCTATGTATTGATCAGTTTTACTGATTCTCCCCTCATCTCTTAAGAAAAATTCCCCTCTTTTCCTGTTCTTTTTAATATTTATTTAATTTTTAATTTTCCCCCAATTTCATGTAAGAACAATTTTTAACACCAGGTTTTTTTTTTAATTTTGAGTTTCAAATTCTTTCCCTCCTTCCCTTCCTCCTCTCCCCTCATGGAGAAGGCAAGTGATTTGATATAGGTTATATATTTATTGGCAGTCTTGCAAAATATCTTCATATTAGCTATGTTGTGAAAGAAAACACAGACCAAAAGAAAAAAAAACTCAAGAAAAATAACATTTAAAAATATTACTTGATCTGCATTCAACTCCAACAGTCCTTTCTCTGGAGGTAGATAACATTTTTCATCTTAAGTTTTTCAGAGTTGTCTTGGATCATTATATTACTGAGTATGCAAAGTCATTCACAGTTGATCATCATACAATATTATTGTTACTGTGTACAATGTTCTTCTGCTTCTGCTCATTTTGTTTTGTGTCAGTTCATGTCTTTCCAGCTTTTTCTGAGAGTTTTCTGCTCATCATTTTTATAGAACATTAGTATCCTGTCACAAACATATACCACATCTTGTTCAGCCATTCACCAATTGATGGGCATCCCCTCAATTTCCAATTTCTTTAGCATCACTCAAAGAACTGCTATAAATATTTGTATATTTATAGGTCCTTTCCCTTTTTTTAATCTCTTTGAGATACAGACCTAGTAGTAGTATTGTTGGGTCTTGCATCACTCTCATTTCTTTTCCCAATTTTTCTTCTACCTCTCTTATTTGATTTTTAAAATCCCTTTTGAGCTCTTCCAGGATTTATTTGGGGGGAGTCTGTGACCAATTCATGTTTTCCTTTGAGTCTTTGGATATAGAAGCTTTGACTGTCATCTTATTCTGAATTTGTGTTTTGATCTTCCTTGTCACCATAATAACTTTCTCTGGTTGGGTTCTTTATGTTGTTGTTGTTTGCTTATCTTCCAGTCTATTTCTTGAATTTTACCTTTATGTTAAAGTAAGGCTTTGGTCCTGGGGTGGAGGGGGAGGGGAGCACTGTTCCAAGTGCTCTATAAATGAGGTATTATCATCATTATTGTTATTATGACTGCTATTTCTTTGCATTATTTTCTATGTTTAGAATGTTCTTGGCTTCCCTTTCTGTCTTTTGAAATCCCACCCATCTTTCAAAGGCTGAAGTTATAAGCCACCTCCTCTAGGATGCTTTCTGTGATCTCTCTTGTCAGTAACGTCCTTCCCTTTTAGTTCTTATGCTGTGTTTTTTTTAATGCATTTATCCATACCTCTCTAGTGCACTTTTCATGTAATATTGTAGATTATTATTATTTATTTGGTCATTTTATCCTTCATTTCAACTGTAAGATCCCTGAGAGGGTATCATATCCCGTTGTCTTGATCTATATCTTTCAACTAGACCCAGATGTCTCTGGAGGAGAAAGTGAAGGTAGTGACTTTGTACAACCCTCCCTCACTTAAATCCAATTCACTTGCAAGTCATGGCATCACCTTCCTGATGTCATGGTCCTCTTCAAGAATGAAGGACAAACAACAATATCCATGAGAGTAGTGTCTGTATCCCATCTCAATTCTATCTCTTTCACAAAGGAACTTTTCCAGTGCTCATCACAAAGCTTAATGTTTATTGAATGAATAGAAATAACTGACATTCATATTTTAAAGTTCATAAAGCATTTTCCTTGCATTCTATTTGATCCTTAAAACCCTCTGATTTTAGCACTACAAATATTAGGCATTTGTTGCTGCTTCTCTAAGAGCTAGTTCTGGGTGTCCGTAAATTTTCAGTTATTCCAAGGTGGTATGATCTAAGGAGAGGCATGATCACTGCTCTCTTAACTGTGCTTTGGTCTGTGAGTGACCACAGACACTCTTTTCTACCCTGGAGCTGTGACCATGATTTCCTCCACTCCTTTGACCACAAACTGTGGGGTGCCGGTGCTCCTCCCTACTCTGGGACTTCAACCTTGGACTGTGATCCAGATCTAAGTATGAACAATGCAACATTAGTCCTGCACCAATAACAGCAAAGGGATCCCATAATCTCCTTTTGACCAGTTTTTTGACTCCCTTACCATCTGTTAGACAAGAGTTCAAAAAGCTATAGTTGCTGTTACTGATTCAGTTGCCCCCAGAGCCTACTGCTGGTTTGCTGGAGTGCCTGCACTGGGCTGCATTCCACTCTTACCCTTATTCAACAGATCTTTCCTGCTGACATTCTAGGCTGTTTTGGGAAGAAAAACTGTTTCATCCATCCTTTTGTGAGACCTTCCACTCCAGAATTCATTTTGAGGTGTTATTGAAAGTTGTTTGGAGGGGAATTTGGGAGAGCTCAGGCAAGTTCCTGTCTTTTCTCCACCATCATGACTCTGCCACAGTATAACTAGTAGTTCTGAGAGGAATCAAACAGTTAGAGTGAGATGCCACAGGGTGGAGGGACCTTGAAAGGTAAGAAATCCAAGGGCTGAGTGAGCTTCCAGAATGAAAATGTTTCTGAGGCATTGTAGAGAAAGAACATAGAACTTATAGTTCTATAAGTGGTCTGAGGGTAGAAAATGTTTTGTTTTTGTATCCCCCTTGCACTTAGGTATTTAATGCATGTTTTTTTTTTAATTATAACACAGTTAGTAAGTAGAAGAGGTGCCATTTGAACCCAGGTTCTCTAACACCAGGTCTAGTTCTCTTTCCTTTACATGATACTGACTCTCTAATTTGCCCTCCTATCTATTCCCAGAGCATTTGCTCTGCACCATTAATAGACTGAGTATCACTTCACAGAGTCACAGAATCTCAGGATTGGAAGGAACCTCATGCGCCATGAAGTCAATCCTATAGCTGGCCAAAAAATCCTCTATAATAGCTTGGACAAGTGGTCAACTTAACACTACTTGAAGAACTCCAACAGAAAGCAACCCACTTCTTCCCAAGGCAGTCCATTTCAGTTATGAGTAGTTTTAAATGTTAGGAAATCTTTCCTGACATCAAATTGAATTTGACTTCTTTGCTTTCACCCGTTACTCTATTAGGTCTGTACTCTGGGGTCAAGCAGAACAAATATAATTCTTCTCCTACACTGACATTTTCAAATAACTGAAGATAACTGTCATGTACTCTCCAAGGCTTCTATTTTTGGGTTAACCATCTTTAGATCCTCCAATGGATTCTCACCAGTCTCTTACAGAGTCCCTTTGCCTTAGGTCTACAATCAGAACCCTAAAGGAGTAGAGTAGTTCAACTATCCTCATGTGGGTAACTGGCAAGTCCACTAAGGGGTAGTGGAATGGTTTGTCTGCCATCATGGAGGTATCAGACAAATCTACTAATGGTTAATGGCATGTTTTGTATATTCTTAGAAACAGAAGCCAAAGAATCTAGCATTAGGGAATGTTAGAAGCAAACCAAGCAGTGCTGAAACCTAAAAGGGAGAGTTTTAAGACCCTGCATTGAAGCAGAAACTGTTGACATGAGATGTGGGCTTAAGTTTGTGTACTTCTGCTTTTCTCTGAGAATGGCTTCCGTCCTTCACTATACCTTTCATTATGCAAATCCAAAGAGGAAAATGTATACATTAGCAGCCTGAAATAAATAGATTTTTGCACTATTATTGTTAAACTTTACTTGTCACATTGCAATTTCATTCTGCCTTTTTACCAAACTACAGCTGCATGGAGTCTAAAAGAATCCTGCAATCAGCTAACAAGTAGAAGTAATTTTTAAACTCCCTCCCCCTTTCCACAGCCTGTTCTTTCCTCAAGCAACCTCCCGTCCTCTTTATTTGAAAAAAAAAAATGTATATATATCTTTTGCACATCCGGCAGGGGGAAAAGAGAAGAGCATTGGGGGAATAGCAGTGTAAACTCAACATGAGTCAACAGTGTGATATGGCAGCTCAAAGAAAATGTGATCTTATGCTGAATTAAGAGAGGCACAGTGTCTAGAATTATGGAAGTGATGGTCTAATTGCTCACTGCCCTGGTCAGGCCATTCTTGGAGTATTGTGTTTAGTGTGGGGTATCTTGGGAAGGACATTTTTAAGTTGGCGAATGTCCAAAGAAGGGCAAAGAGGATGATGAAAAGACTCCAGTTCATACTGTATATGGGTCACTTGAAGGAGCTGGGGATATTTAGCTTGTGAAAAAGACTCATGGGGAGTTGTGCTAGCTCTCTTCAGGTATCAGGCAGGTTATCATGGAAAAGAGCAAATAGAATTTTTCTGCTTGGGCCCTGAGGGCAGAACTAGGAGCAGTGGGTAGAATTTGTTGAGAGGCAAATTTAGGCTTTGAAAGCAAAGCTTTCTGATGATAGCTGACCGGAATTGGAATGGGCTGCCTTGGGAGAGAGTAACTTCCACTTCCTGTAAAAACCTTGAAGAAAAAGGAGATAGTCACTTTTCGAGGATGCTATGGAACAGATCATTGTTTGGGTACTGGTTGAGCCTGATGGCCTCTGATATCCCTTCTATCTCAGAGAGTCTGTCATTCTCCAAATGGAAAAAAAGAGGAGGAATTTCCTATGATTCTTGCCATGTGATGACTTTCTTCCTCTTCCTTCCAAAAAGTAGGAAAATCAGAGCTCGGTCTAGCAGGAAAAAAATGAAACAAAACTATGGTAGGTACCATTCACCTGAAGTGATTATTTGTCTTCTAATACCCTAACATGCTAATGGCTCTGTAATTTCACTGACCTGAACATCAACAAGGCATAATGCAACCATGTTTGCCCATCTTGTATAACTCTAGTTCATGTGCTCCCATAAGCTCTACAAAGGTCATCTAGCCGGTATGCTAGGGCCCTTCCTCAAATCCTCTTTATGTTGAGAGCATAGCAGTGGAACATGTGGGCTTCCTATTGATTATTTCTTGTTCTTTGCATATAACTGGGCCATCATCTTTTTCAGATTGTACATTAATTGAATGAAACCCTTCATATTGCTTATCTTTTATATTGCCTTATTCATAGTGTGTCATAGACTGTTCATTGCCACTGCAAACTTCTTAACTGCCCTTTGAGTGTTTCCCAGTTTCTTTGGAAGTGATAATGTTCCATAACTTGTAGTCATACTGAAAGATGACTGAAAGAATATTTGCAATAAAAATATGGGGCTTTGTTTCAGAGAGATGTTTGAAAGTCCAAAAGGAAAAAAAAAAAGAATGTTGCAATTTCCCAAGGTCATTCTGCATACTCTCTTTTCCTGTTCAATTCTAGGCTCAGGTCACTGCATTTGGGCAAGAACACCCCACATACAGGCACCTGTATACGCCAATGGATGGGTCTGATAGGTGGTCTAAAATTATAGTCTAAACAGTAGGCATTGTTTATTCAACTAGTTTTTCCTGTGTGGATAGTTGGACAAAACTACTAAGATCTATAATTAATCAAAAATTTACTTTCTAGACACATTAACTTATCATTATTTCTCTGCAATGGACTGTGTTACCCTCTGCTCTCTTAAAGACGAGGAAAGTGAAAACCAGGAATAATCTTAGATTAGTAGGTTGTTGTGGAAGCTAGATGGCACAGTAGATAGAGCACTGGCCCTGGAGTCAGAAACACCTGAGCTCAAATCTGGCCTCAGACACATAACACTTCCTAGCTTTGTATCTCTGGGCAAGTCACTTAACCCCAACTGCTTCACCAAAAGAAAAAAGATAAAGGATTACTTGGTTTAGAGATGGAAGAAACCTTAGATACTAAGTGCTTAAAAACTTCCTTTTAAGTAATTAATTAATGCTTTCATGCATTCATGTATTTTTCATCAAATCTAACCTCTCAATTTTAGAAAGAAAGAAAATGAGGTCCAAGTAGCATTAGTGATTTCAAATAGCAGAAACCAGTCAGACTTCCAATCTGTTTTTTTTTTCCTTGACCCCTGAGCCACATTGAGACATAGTAGCTGCCAATAAATATATGTAATTCAACACTGTTGGAATGAGTGCCAAGAAATTCATATCCTCATCCTGTTTCTACCATTATTCATTATAACACTGGGCAAGCTATTTCTGCTTTCTGGGCTTCAGTATTTCTATCCATACAATTAAAATTTCTGTTTTGGTTGTGTGGTGCAAGTAATATTTACTAAGGTCTTTGACATATAGGATGTACTAGTCTTTCCCTAAAAGGCAATGAAACTGTCCTCACATATTAATTTGTTCAAGACTAAGACTAGAGTTGTTGATGAATCTACCTGCTCACCTAAGTTCAACAGCCCAGTGTAGAAGCAGTCAGGGTATCTCTGACTTGACACATGATGCTGAACAGACATGGTGGCATGGCAAAGGAGATTCCATTTAAGCATGTGGGCAAGATTGAAGGGGAATTGTACCTACCAGAGTTAATGTTGTATCTTTGTTGAATGTCTGTTACACATTATTGTTAAGTAAAATCATTTTTTTAAAATTAGATGGTCTACTAGTATCTCATGTCCTTTTATTTTTTTTTTAGTGAGGCAATTGGGGTTAAGTGACTTGCCCAAGGTCACATAGCTAGTATGTGTCAAGTGTTTGGTCTGAGACCATATTTGAACTCAGGTCCTCCTGACTTCAGGGCCAGTGCTCTATCCACTGCACCACCTAGCTGCCCCTCTCATGTCCTTTTAATCCCAAGCCTAAGCCTACCAGACTGGCTTAAGTCTGGCCCAGTCCAGAATAGCTTAGGAAAGCTGACTTCAGAGACTAGCAGCAATTACTAACAGGAATATCATTTTCCTAGGGCTTTGTTGGCAGTTGCAATAAGGATGCAGAAATCTGTCTGTATAGTGTATGCAATTTAGATTATTGATTCATAGTTAAGATTGGTTAGTTACTGGAATTTGTTTCTATGAAGTTGATTTGGATTTACTTGTATAGGCCTCAGCAGTAGAGTTTATAAGAGTTTAGCTTCTCTAATTTTAAGGACTTCAAACTGGTCTTGTTTCATGAGGGAGATAAGGAAAAAAGCTGGAAGATGATTCAACCTGGTCAGGAAATGTTTTGCCTAGCACTGGGTCTGTCTGGTATTGAGTGGTATCTGGCACAGGCTTTTTCGGAAGGTGCTGTTCAACTCTGTGTTTTCCCTATTACTATAGTTTCTCTGGTTGAGACCCCCTCTTGCAAGTCAGTGTGATTAAGCAAAATGTATAGCCCACTCTTCACCTTATTTTTACAGACCAATTGTAGTCTCAGTTTAATTTGCTTCACTGGACCTTATGTAGTCAACTGTATAAAAAGTTGTTCTAATTGCCAAATGCATCCCTGGCAACTGAGAGGCTTGGGATCTCACTTTATTGGCAATTGCTGGCTTTGGAAATAAATTGATCATGCTTGGAACATTGTCCCTCAGTTTCTCTTCGTCATAGATTTTGTTTTTCATGACAAGTGAGGACATAAAACTTCTGGCTGTTTGTAAACTTTGTGAAATATTGCTTTTGCTTTGGAGCATCTTGGATGTTTTTCTGCTTTTCTTGATAGCATCCAGGCATTAATAGTGTTTGAGCAGAAGAAATGTATAATATTGTACTTATATACCAACCTCCTATGCAAAGGAAGGGGGATTTTGGTTTCCTAGGCATTATGACTCAAGAATTTACCATATAGTCAAAGAAGGGATATTTCTTAGGGAACACCAGGCTTAGGGGTTGTTTCATGAATAACCCAAAGTTCAAACATCCTTAAATCCAGCCTTCTAGGTAGAGAATGTAATTTTCTAGGCAGTTTAATCCCAGAACCTGACCTTGTTGTCAGAGAAGGGAGATTTTCTGTGGCTTTTTGCTATTAAATAGAATTGTACCTCTTTTCTTAAAGCAACTTGCTTCTTGAAAAGAGATGGCACTTTCCCTGGTCCACAGATCTAGCATAAAACTGAGAATGCAGAAGGCATGATGTGGACTCTGACCTTTCCTTATGAGTTCTTACATGAGACCTTTCCTAATTCCCTTGGCTGGTAGTGCCTCACTCCCCATTACCTGGTACTTACCTTGTTTATGTTTTGTATCTACTTAAATGTCTCCATGTTACACGTATACATCTTACCCCACCAGCCCCTTAGAATGTTAGTTTCTTGAGGGTGTGGATCATTTCATTTCTGCCTTTGTATCCCCATCACCCAGTACAATGCTTTATTGATTGATTGAGTGATACTGTGAAATAAGCAGTAGAGATTCTGGCAAGAAGGAAGACGATGACATAACATATTATGATACTAGATTGGAGGCAGTGATTAGGGCTGAGAGACACACAGTTCTTCTAAAAGATCTGTCTTCAAGCCCTTCTTTCCAAGTTTAATGGTGGATAGAATCATTTTCCCCTTGTCCTAACAAGAGGAGCAGAGATTAATTTCAGGTCTTTTAGTGAACTTTTCACCTTTTTATATTCTAATTTTTTTTGGAATAGACTCTCAAGGGATACAATCTGATGCCATCCTTTCTATAGGAATACTTGTTAAGCTGCATCTTTAGAGGAACTGTGAAGAATTATATTCTCCATTTATAGGAGTCATTTTTAATGGACTGGATATTTATATTTAGTTTAAAAGTTCTCCAAAGTCTACAAGTTTGACAACCTTCATTACATATCCCCCTTCCTCCAGCAAAATTGATATTTTTTTTCCAGTGGAGTTCAGCTGACCAAATGCACTAATGTCTACTTCCTAAATTCAGTTAAATTCAACAACCATTTATTAGGCACCTACTGTTTGTATGGCATGGTGCTAAGTACTGGGAATCCAAAGTGGGGGGAAGTGCTGTCCTTCAATAGTTCTATTGGATCTTCTAAAAATCCTGGCCAAGGCATTGGATCAGTCAATTATTCCCTCTTTTTATTTCTTATCCCTACTAATCCTGGAGGAGGGACCTTAAAAATTTGGGCATAGAATTGTCAAAATAAAGTTTTATTGATATCTCAATTTTATATCACATGCATAACCTGATGTGTCATGTCTTCCCTTCCACAAAACCATCCCTTATAATTAAGAATAAATGCATGGGAGGAAACAGTAAGCACAAAAAAAAAAATAGTTCAGCAAAAAACTATCCAACACAGAAAAAGTCTGACATCACATAAAGTGTTACCTGGTGTGTACAGAATTTTAATCAGAGGAGTGGTCTTACTAAGGAGGTCAGAAAAGACATCAAAATTGAGGTGACATTTGAATTGGGCCTTGAAGGACAGATAGGATTTCAAAAACAGAGATGAAAAATTCAAGTCACTTCTTCAGCTTAAGGCCCTCTGTTCAGGATGCTCCCATTCAAATGTAAATCTATTATTATCCAAAAGGGTGACCCATTACCTCATTCTGATAGAAGCATGAATGAATGCAGCAGATAATTCCTCCTATAGTATAAAAAGACCATTTGACTGAGTAGGGATGCGCCCAGGAGTCATAGGACTCCTGACCCAGGGTACATTGCTTCTCCCTACAAAGAAAAAAGAAAAACAAACAAACAAAACAAAAACATAGTCTCTGGAAAGTTAGGAGACAAGATGAGACCTTTGCCTTTCTGAATATCCGCATCTTTGAAATTCTCTATAAAAAAAGAAAAGGAACAAAATAAGAAAAAAAAGGACAAAGTTTGACATTGGTAATTGAAATAGTTGAGTTGTGCTAAGTGACAGAATTTAATAAACATTTTCAAGAAAATGCCTCTCACTTTCCAGGGACCTGCAATTTGTCCTAATGTCACTGATTTAAAATACTCAGCTCGTTCAAGGAGAAAATTGTGGCAATCTTTCAATGTGAGTTCAGGAACAGTGCTTGGCAAACTTTAAAGAGCTAGGGAAATGCTTTTAGGTATTATTAATTCCACATAAGAACCATTGATAACAGCTGGTGTTTATGTAATGTTTTAGGGTTTACAAACCACTTTACACGTAATAGCTGCTCTGATCCTCACCATTGTCCAAAGAGGCAAGGGCTAGTATTATCCTCATTTTCCAGATGAGTGAACTGAGGCTCAGCTTCATACAGCTGGTAAATGTCTGAGGTGGGATTAGGACTCAGGTCTTTCTAATTCCAAATCCAGTGACATTGACTTCCTGCTTGTTGCTGGGAGAAGAAATTCAATTCCTCAACTTTGGTTAGATTGGCTGGCCCTCATGCCCATAATGCTCTGCCTCCTAATCACCTCCTCCTGGCTTCCTTCCAGTCTTGGCTAAAATCTTACCTTCTACAGGAAGCCCACCCCAAACCCCTTAATTCTGTTATTTCCTTTCTGTTCATTATCTCTAGTTTATCAAATATATAGCTTGTTTATCCGTAATTGTTTGCATGTTGTCTCCTCTTCCCCAATAGACTGTGAGCTCCTTGAGAGCAAGGGCTGTCTTATGCTTTTAGGGAATAGTAAGCACTTATTAAATGTTTATTGGCTGACCGATTACCATGCTACCTAGATATTAGGAAACATGGGCGAAGATGGCCAGAAATGTTTGCAAATATTTCAAATTCCTATCCAATTTAAGAATTTCCATTCAGAATCTTAAACTCAAAGCTGTTTTATAATTTGTTTTCCACAAGTGTTCCACTTTACATTTGATGCACTACCTGATTTCAACTCCACTGAACAAGCTGTCTCACCAGGAGAACTTTGTTACTTCTAGATTCACCACCATGCTGCCTTCTGCCTTTTCTTCTCTGATTGGAGGGCTGTAGGGTGGGAGTAATGGATTCCTCCCAAAGTCTCCCTTTATAGAGAACAGAAACCGGACTCAGTTCATGTCACTTTTTGTCTGTTGCCCTGCCTAGTTTCAACTCAATAGGGAAAGATGCCAATCCCATCCCCCAACCTGCCCACTTTCCTACCTACTTTTGGGAGTCCTCTCTCCCTTTAGATTGTAAGTTCTTTGAAGGTGGAGATTGTTTCTTTTCATTAATTGCATCCCTAGCACTTAGCATGGTGCCTGACACATAGTATCACTTAATAAATATTAATTGGGTTATTGGATTGGATTTATTAAGTGCCTACTATGTGCCAATCATTGTGATAGGTTCTGAGAAGACAAAGGAAAAAAGAAACAACAGTATTTCTGTACTCAAGGAATGCACAAAACATTAAGTGCTTACTTTGTGCAAAGCACTACACTAAAAGCTGAACATTTTGTTGTTGTTATTGTTGCTGAGACCCCATTTAGGGTTTGCTTGGCAAATGTACTGGAGTCTTTTTCCATTTCCTTCTTCAGCTCATTTACAGATGAGGAAACTGAGGCAAACAGGGTTAAGTGACTGAGGAGTAAGTGTCTGAGTTAGTGTAAGTGTCCCAGTAAATGTCTGAGGCTGGACTTGAACTTGTGAAGTTGAGACTTCCTTATTTCAAGCCCGGTGCTCTATCAATGGTGCCACCTAGTTTTGCTGTCATACAAATAGTAAAATAAGATATTTTTAAGGGGCACATATAGACTATGGGGGAATATAGCACATAATTAATTAGAACTTAATTATAGCTAATACTATATCCCAATAATTATATAATTATACAGAATAATATAATAGTTAATTATAATGTGAGAAGCAGAGTACACAATGGAATGGGTCTTGGATTCAGAGTCAGAGCACCTGAATTGTAATTCTTACTCTGCTACTTCTTACCCATGTGACTTTGGGCAAGTTAAGTTACTTTATTTTTCTGGACCTCAGTTTCTTCTTCTATTAAATGAGGATGTTAGAGTTAATGGCCAGTAAGATTCCTTCTAGTTCTAAATCTGTAGTGCTAACATATATAATATGTACAAATTTATACTAGGAAATTTCTGGGAAGAGTACTAATAACATGGGGATGTTATGAGGGGATGAGAAAAGGCCTCAGGTCTAAAGGGAATCTAAGTTGAGCCTTTAGGGCCTTATACTACAACAGCCATGACTCACATCAAGAGAAAACTTATTTTCTGACACCCAGGGCTGCTGCAATTTTGCTACAACCAGATTTTTTCCTCATTTATAGGAAATACAATTGGTTAATGTCAGACTAGCACCTGGGACAGTGTCTGTGTATTAAGTAAGATAAAATATCCTCCTGTCTGAGTTGAAGTTAATGTTGTTTTGTAGACCACTAGGACAAGTTAGGTGAGTTGACAGCCACACACAAAAGTATATTCCTTGCAGAGAGAAAGTGTTGGGACTAGGTTGATAGAAGATATTTAATACTGCTTAGTTTTCAAAGCTCATGGCAAAGAGAAGTCCTGTAATCAAATAGATGGAGGAGAACCTGGGTTCTAACATATAAAGTGAAAGAGTGGGTAGGACATGAGACAGAGTAAGGAAGACCTGGGATTGAATCTCACCTCAGATACTTACTAGCTGAGTAACCCTATGCAAGTCACTTAAGTGAGCTGAGCCTCAATTTCTTCAGCTAAAAAATAGTAGGCAGCTAGGTGATTAGAGGTCTGGATTTTGAGTTAGAAATACCTAAGTTCCAGCCCAGTCTCAGCTACTTCCTAGTTGTGTGACCTCCCCTGGCAAAATCACTTGTCCTCTGTCTGCCTTAGTTTTCTCATCTGTAAAGTGAGGATAAGAATAGCACCTGCCTTTCAGGGTTGTCATAAAAATAAAGAGAGACAATATTTATAAAACATTTTGCAAACCTCAAAACACTATATCAATGATCATCATTATTATTAAAATGTACATGATCAGTAAACTACTTATTATATACCAGCTACCATGCTAACTATTTTATCACAGGCTTATAAATCTAGAGATAGAAGAGACTTTTGAGGTCACCTAGTCCAACCTCCTCATTTTACAGAAAAGGAAACTCAAATCTATGATGAATGATTGATCTGAAGTCATTCACAGTGTGGAGCCGAGGTAAATTGGAACTTAAGGCTCCTCATTCATTCAGAATGTAGACACATAGTAAGCACTTAATAAATGTTTGTTGACTGCCTGACAGGTATTAAACTAAAAACTGGGGATATAAAGAAAGGCAAAAACATGGTCTCTGCCCTCAAGTATTTTACATTCTGATGAAGAAGACAACATGTAATCAATCAGCTAGCTGCAGTCATAATAATATTATTGGAGTAATAGTAGTAGTAGCATTATGTAATTAACATAGTTACAGAATTTATGTAGTACTTTAAGATTTGAAATATTATCTCATTTTATCCTCAAAATAACCCTGAGAAGTAGAAGCTACAATTATTTCCATTTTATAGATGACGAAACTAAGGCAGATAAGCAGTTAAGTGATTTTTGCCCAGAGTCACATACATCTAGGAAGTATCCAAGGCTGATTTTGCCAACAATAGCACCTACCTCCCAGGGTTATTGTGAACATCCAATGAGATAACATTTGTAAAAAGCATTTAGCACAGTGTCTGGCACATAATTGGCACTATATAGTTGCTTAATCTCCTGGTTAGCTAAGGCTACTGACTCCAGCTCTAATTATTAGGAAGGCTCCTTCCTTCCCCTTGACCTAAAGTCAAATCAATAATTATTTATGAAGTGCCTAATATATCCAAAGCACTGTGTTAAATGATATGAATAAAAAGCAAGGAAAAAACTAATCCCTGCTCTCAATAGTCTAATGAGGGACATCAAAATTAGATTTCCCTCTTTGCTGATTCCACCTTTATTTCTAGTTGGGTCTTCTGGGGCTAAGCAGAGCAAGTCCCCTTCCTTTTCCAGAAGACAACCCTTCAGATCCTTAAAGACAGCTTTCACGTCTCTGATACAGTTTCTCTTCTTCAGGCTAAACATCCATAGCCCTTTTAACCTTTATGATCTCCAAGTCATACTCATGCTGAAGGGTCTCTTCTGAAGCCTCTCCATTTCATCAATGTCCTTCTTAAGTGCTCTGTCCAGAACTGAACAGATTGTTGCAAAGGGTTTGACAGAGCAAAGTACAGCAGGACTTATCCCCTCTCTAATCCCAAGTAATATGCCTCTCTTCCTCCCAAGATCACATTAGCTTCCTTGGCTGCCATATCACTATTCACTCGTAATGAGGTTAGAGGCTATGGTCACTCCATCTTCATCTTTACCTATTAAGGCGTATGTGTGTATATGTGTGTGATAACACACCACAGGGCTATAGAAAAGTGAATTATTATTATTCAGTCTCTAAACCTCAAGCATGTGACCCACCTGGAGTCTGGGCTGCGGCCCACCTGAAATTTTTGGCCAAAATGTTGTTTTTTTCAAAAGTAGCACACATGAATTAGTAGAGCAGGAGGACTGAACCACCTGTCCACTGCTAGCTTTATGTAACTAACTGCTTCCAGGTTGTCATGCTAACAGGCTTGTTTCACTTAGTAATTACTAAAAAAAAAAAAAAAAAAGTAAGGCCACTATGCATATGGATTTCTGATTATAAGTCTCATGACTTTAAAAAAATAAACTTGACTGCTTCTCATGGGCTCATAGATTCAGAGCTAGAAAGGATCTAAGAGGCCATCTAGTCTGCCTGAGTCATCTTACAGATGAGAGACTCTAACACCATCATTTTACAGATGAAGAAACTGAGGCTAGGGAGGTATGGAAAGAACATTGGATTGGGAATCAGGAGATCTTGGTCCTAGTCCCATTTCTTCCCCTAAGTAGACATGTTATCTTGGATATATTACTGCATCCAAAGCATTATTAGGTGCTAGATCATCGGTCTAGGGTCATGGGCATAGGTGCAATCCCTGTGTGAGCCAATTAACCCCTGCTTTGTTCCCTTGGATAGAGCACTAAGCTTGTAATCATGAAGAACTGAATGTGAACCCCCACCTTAAGTACTTACTAGTTATGTGACCAAAAGCAAGGACAAATTACTTAAGTTATCTCAAGTTATTTAAGCTTATATTCAAGCTAACCATCCATGAAATGGACATAGTAACAGTTTCTGTTTAACAAAGTTATTGTGAGAGCCAAATGAGATAATGCATGTAAAATGCTTTGCAAGCCTGATAGCCTATAGAATCTACCTGGGCTCAGATCCATCTCTGCCATTTACTTTCAGGGTGACTTTGGGCAATTCTGTTCATCTCTCATGGTCTCAGTTTCTTCTTTTGTAAAATGAAGGTCTTCAATTAGATGGACTCCAAAGTCCCTTTTA
The DNA here is from genome assembly GCF_900497805.2 of Vombatus ursinus. NCBI lineage: Eukaryota > Metazoa > Chordata > Mammalia > Diprotodontia > Vombatidae > Vombatus > Vombatus ursinus. Next base: position 2,022,442 of record NW_020949772.1, read on the forward strand.
AGTCTAAATGCTATTATAGTAGTCTTCTTCTTCTCCTCCTCCTCCTCCTCCTCCTCCTCCTCCTCCTCTTTTTCCTTCCCCTCCTCCTCCTCCATCATCATCATCATCATCATCATCATCATCATCATTATCATCATCACAGGCTCTGCCCTAATCCTAGTTAAGCTTTTCACAAATATTTTCCTTGATTACAAAAAGGACTGGATTAAAGAGTGTGGGTAGGTCAAGACTAACTCCATCCTCATATAGTTGGGGGAGGGGGAAGCATGAAAAATAGAACTCTATTAACAATGTATTAATCATGAAGTAGTAGAACTGAAATTAAGAAGACCTGAGTTCAAATTCTGCTTCTGTGTGACTATATGTAAGTCACTTTAATTTTCTGAGACCTCATTTCTTCAGCTGTAAATCAGGAATAAAATTGCCCACAGCACTTACTTTGATGGGTTTTTATGAGACCTCAGTGTGATGATGTATGTAAAGTGTTTAAAAGGTCAATGATTGTGTTAGAGAAGACAGCCTGGTGTGTTAGACAGAACACTGGATTCAGGGTCACTGAATCTCAGAGACAGAAGGAACTAACTAGAAAAAGTCTTGTCTTATTCCTACCTGAATAAAGATTCCCCACTCTCACTTCCAGGGAGGGGAGTACCTATTCCTTCTTGAGGCGGCCCATTCTACTTTTTGATAGTCCTAATTATTAGAAAATTTCCCCTCCTTCCACCCTATCCCCAACATCAGGCAAAATGTCCTTTTCCATCACTTAGACCCATCTCTTCTAGTTATGCCCCCTGATGCCATAAACAAGGTGAATCACTCTTCCATGTAATAGCTCTTTCAAGCACTTGAAGACTGTTAACCTTTCTCCTTCATCCTCCACTCTGAATCTTCTCTTCTCCAAACTAAACATTTATAGATCATGTATTTAAGACAGCATTCTATGTCCCCAATTAAGCTGTTCCCCAGCTAACCAGCAACCTTCCTAAACTGAATCAGAAAGACCTGGACCTGAATCCTGCCACTGACTAGCTGTATGGCCATGGGCACATCATTTTAACTTTCTGAGGCTAATTCCTATGATCCTCACTTCCAGGAATTTAAATGAGGTAACGTGCAAAATATTTTGCAAACTTCAAAGAGCTACATAAAATTCAGTTATTATTTTCAGGAGACACAGAGTTGGGTAGTGGATAGAGAGCTGACCTTGAGACCACAAACATTTGGGGTCAGGTCACCTCTATCCTACATCTTGACTGTCTGGCCCCAGACAAGGCATTTTACTTCTCTTTGCCCTAGGCAACTTTATAAGATAATAAGTTAAAGAGAGGGTGCTTACCTTCACTTACTGTCTTCTCTTCAAGGAGTTCCTTGAACTAACAAAATCGCAGCTTCAGACTCTTTCCCTATTCCCAGTATCTTTAAATACTGAGGGCAGCCCATTACTAGTTTTCTGACTCCCTCCCGTAAGATCACATTTTCTAATTACTTCTCCCCACCCCCACATTTTCAGGGATATGCATAATGTGTGTGTGTGTGTGTGTGTGTGTGTGTGTGTGTGTGTGTGTACGTGTCTTCCTACAAGATGTGGGAATGATGACTTTCAACTAATTGTTATAGTAAATCCTTCTTAGCTCTGGTGTAGAAGTTCAAATTCAAGGGCCTCAGCTCACGAGCAAACTCCTTTGCTCTCCCAGCTGCCTCCAGCTTCTGGCCCCTTCAAAGAAAGCCCAAAGGTATTCAGAGTTTCCATAAAACAACTCAAGTCCACCAGACACCCTCTAGAAGTTGATATTCTTCAAATAGTGATGAAAAGCGTTCCAGCTGAGAGAAGCACCACATTTAAGAAACAGGAATATGTAATGTACTGGTATGCAAGACAAGATAGGCAGGATGCTTGCCAAACTTCCCAGTCTCATGAAGGCAGAGGGAGCCCATGATGAATTCAGATCATCTGCTTGGTTTAATTAAGATGCAGGTATGTCTCCACTTCTGCTCAGTGTCCCCATGACTTCCCTTTGCTCTGGCAGTACAGTAGATTAATTTTCTGGGGTTACCACTGTAACTGAGAGACACTCTGTGCTATTCCTGGAGGAAAATCAATACTCGTGTCTTCAGCACCGAGCACCTGTGAACACCTTGCATCTTCAACACAGTCACCGGAGAAGGTTCTGACAACCGCTGCATAACTAATGGACATCATCTGGGGAGGAAGTGGGGGGGGGGAAGTCTTGCAATGAAGATGGCATGATAAACCAGTGTTGTCACTGGGAGACAGGTGAAAAGTAAATTAGTAAAATCAGAAAGCCATTTTCTTCATGATTAGCTGCCATGATGATAATGCTTGTTCCTGGATTTGCATAGTCAAGTTGGATCTATTGGACAGGACACATCTATCAAACTGAATAATGTTTTGGCAAGCTAAGCCCATGGGCAGAATTTTGTCCCCTGGGACTCTCTACTTCACCATGAATTAAAGAGAAACCTCTAAGGAATTTCAGAAACATTTTGCTCTAAGCTGGGATTTCCCATTGCTGGTTAAGTTTTGAGAGGCTAATCACTTTTGGGGGTGATATTTTTTACAGCCATAGCAAAGTTTGAAATCACTGACTATGGTATGGAAGGGCCAAAATATACATGAATGAAACTCAGAAACAGAATTGAAAAGTTGGAAGGGACCTCAGAGCTCAGCTAGTGCAACCCATACCTGAGCAAGAGTCTCTTTTGTGAAATCTCTGACATCCTTTGTTTGAAGTCCTCCAGCAAGGGGGAACCCACCACCTCCAGAAAAAAGCCCTTATCAATTTTGGAGAGTGCATACAATAACAGAGGTTGAAAGTTAGACCAGTAGCCATCTAGTTAAACCTATACTAAAAATAAATCCTTACTGTAATATATGCCACAAATGGTCATCTAATCACCTTAGCTCATGAACTACTGGGGTTCGGGGTTGGGGTGGATCTGCCACTTCTCAAGGCAGTTCCTTCTACTTTAGGACAGTTCTCACTATTAGGATTTTTGTTTCCCCTTGGCATCAAATCTAAATTTATTTGAATTGCTAGGATATATTTCCTTCATCAAATCTACATTGCCTTCTTTGATATTTTCACCCATTGCTAAGAATTTTTACCTTTCTCTTTCATATGATAGCCCTTCAAATACTTGATGATATCTGTCATGCCTAATATTGTCTTTCTCATCTCCAGGAATGGAAGAAGGCTCCTGTTCTGAGCCTTCACTCAACCCATTATTATCTTGAAACAATTCAATTAGGTGTCTCACTAGCTCAGTCAGTAGAGCTATGAGTCTGTTAATCTGAGGATTGTGGATTCAAGCCTCAGGATAGATGGCATACTTTTTGAGAGATAGCACAACATACTGGCTAGACTTGAAGTCAAGAAGACCTGGATTTAAATCTACATTTACTACCTGTGTGACCCAGGGCAATTCACTTAACCTCTCTGAGCCCAAGTTTCCTCATCTGTAAAATGGGGGACAAGACATGGTGGCTTCTAAAATTCCTTTCAGATCTATATCTAAGATCCAGGGAAATAAAACCTGTCCAAAAGTGAACTGGGCTTTCTATGGGAAGTGATAGGCTCTCCCTCATTGAAGGTCTTCAAAGAGAGATTTAAAACTATTTATTGGATATATTATAGTGGAGATTCCTTCCATGTATAGGTGGGACTGGAAGACCAGGGAGACCCTTTCCAACTCTCAATTTTGGCCATTCTGTCAAATCTAAAAAAATGTAAATCAAAGATTTGACAGGAAATGTATTTCAGTGGAAAGAATGATAGATTTGGATTCCAAGGCTCTTTGTCTAGCCTTGGTTCAAATCCCAATCTTGTCACTCACTACCTTTTTGAATTAGGCCTAATCATTTAACATGTCTATATCTCAATGTCCTCTACTGTGAAATGAATGATTTGGACCAGATGGCCTCTATTTTTTTTTTCTTTTTTTTTTATTAATTAATTAATTATTTTTTAGTTTTCAATATTCACTTCCACAAGATTCTGAGTTCCAAATTTTTTCCCCATCTCTCCCCTCCCCCACCCCAAGACAACATACATTCCAAATATCCCTTCCTCCAATCTTTCCTCCCTTCTATCACCTCCTTCTCTTATCCCCTTCCCCTTCTATTTTCCTGCAAGATAAGATAGATTTCTATACCATATTGCCTGTATATCTTATTTCCCAATTGAGTGTAAAAACAATTTATAACATTTGATTTTTAAAACTTTGAGTTCCAAATTCTCTCCCTTCTTCCCTCATTGAGAGGGCAAGCAATTTGATGTAGGTTATATATGTGTAGTCATGCAAAACACTTCCATAATAGTCATGTTGTGAAAGACTATATTTCCCTCCATCCTATCTCCCCCCATTTTTTCTATTCTCTCCTTTGACCCTATCCCTTCTCAAAAGTGTTTGCTTCTGATTACTCTCTTACCCAATCTGCCTTCCCTTCTATCATCACCTCCCTCTCTTATCCCATTCCCCCCTATTTTCCTATAGCGTAAGATAGATTTCCATACCCAAATGAGAGTAAGATTCATTCATTCCCCCTCACCTCCCCTCTCTTCCCCTCCAATGTAAAATCTTTTTCTTGCCTCTTTTGTGTGAGATAATTTACCCCATTCTACCACCACCTTTCTCCTTCTCCCAGTACAATCCTCTCTCTCACTCCTTAATTTTATTTTTTTAGACATCATCCCTTCATATTCAATTCAACTTGTACCCTCTGTCTATGTGTATATTTATATATTTATGTTCCTTCCAACTACCCTAATACTGAGAAAGGTCTCATGAGTTACAAATATCATCTTTTCATGTAGGAATGTAAACATTTAAACCTTAATAAGTCCCTTATTATTTTTCTTTCCTGTTTAGCTTTTCATGCTTCTCTTGGGTCTTGTATTAGAAAGTCAAAATTTCTATTCAGCTCTGGTTTTTTTTCATCAAAAATGCTTGAAAGCCTTCTATTTCAGCAAATGTCCATTTTTTTTCCCTGAAGGATTATGTTCAGTTTTGCTGGGTAGGTGATTCTTGGCGTTAATCCTATCTCCTTTGACCTCTGGAATATCACATTCTAAGCCTTCTAATCCTTTAATGTAGAAACTGCTAAATCTTGTGTTATCCTGATTGTGTTTCCATAATACTTGAATTGTTTCTTTCTGGCTGCTTGCAATATTTTCTCCTTGACCTGGAAACTCTGGAATTTGGCTACAATATTCCTAGGAGTTTTTCTTTGGGGATCTCTTTCAGGAGGTGATTGATGGATTCTTTCCATTTCTATTTTACCCTCTGGTGCTAGAACATTAGGGCAGTTTTCCTTGATAATTTCTTATTCTTCTTTATTTCTTTTTTTATTTTTTTACATAACATTTGTTTTTTTTATTTTTAGTTTTCAACATTTACTTCCACAAGATTTTGAGTTCCAAATTTGCACCCCATCTCACCCCTACCCCCACTCCAAAATGGCATGCATTCTGAATACCCCTTTCCCTAGTCTGTTTTCCCTGCTATCTCTCCCCCCCTTCCACTTCTAGTTTCCTGTAGGGCGGGATAGATTTCTGTACCCCATTTCCTGTATTTCTTATTTCCCAGTTGCATGTGAAAACATTTTTTTAAGCATGTGTTTTTAAAACTTTGGGTTACAAATTTTCTCCTTTCCTCCCTCCCCACCCACCCTCATTGAAAAGGCAAGCAACTCAATATAGACTATACATGTGCAGTTATGCAAAACACTTCAATAGTAGACATGCAGAGAAAAACTAACTCTTTTCCCTTAATCCTATCCCACCCCCCCATTTATTCTATTCTTTCTTTTGACCCATCCCTCCTCAGAAGTATTTGCTTCTGATTACCTCCTTTCCCAATCTGCCCTCCTCTCTATCATCCCCCTACTCTCTTTTCCCCTTCCCCTCTTACATCTAACTATCTATCTATCTATCTATCTATCTATCTATCTATCTATATACATACATACATACATACATACACATAATTTTTTCCCTCCAACTACCCTAATATTGACACAGGTCTCATGAGTTACAAATATGATCTTTCCATTCAAGAATGTAAACAGTTCAACCTTAATAAGTCTCTTATGATTTTCTCTTTCCTATTTACCTCTTCATGTTCCACTTAAGTCTTGTATTGGAAAGTCAAATTTTCTATTCAGCTCTGGTCTTTTCATCAAGAATGCTTGAAAGTCCTCTATGTCACTGAATGACCATTTTTTTCCCTTGAAGGATTATACTCAGTTTTGCTGGGTAGGTGATTCTTGGTTGTAATTCTATCTCCTTTGCCCTCTGGAATATTATATTCCATGCCCTGCGGTCCCTTAAAGTAGAAGCTACTAAATTTTGTGTTATCCTGATTGTGTTCCCACAATACTTGAATTGTTTCTTTCTGGCTGCTTGTAATATTTTCTCCTTGACCTGGGAACTCTGGAATTTGGCTACAATATTCCTAGGAGTTTTCCTTTGGGGATCCCTTTCAGGAGGAGATCAGTGGATTCTTTCCATTTCTATTTTGCCCTCTGGTTCTAAAATATCAGGACAGTTTTCCTTGATCACTTCTTGAAAGATGATGTTGAGACTCTTTTTTGATCATGGCTTTCAGAAAGTCCAATAATTTTTAAATGATCTCTCCTGGATCTATTTTTCAAGTCAGTTTTTTTTTTCCAATGAGATATTTCACATTGTTTTCTAATTTTTCCTTCTTTTGGATTTGTTTTATAGTGTTTTGATTTCTTATAAAGTCACTAGCTTCCAATTGCTTTATTCTAATTTTTAAGGAAGTATTTTCTTCAGAAATCTTTTGTACTTCCTTTTCCATTTGTTCAGTTTTGCTCTTTAGGGCATTCTTCTCTTCACTGGCTTTTTGGACCTCTTTCGCCATTTGGGTTAAGCTATTTTTTAAGGTGTTATTTTCTTCAGTATATTTTTGGGTCTCCTTTAGCAAGCTGTTAACTTGCTTTTCATGATTTTCTTGCATCACTCTCATTTCTCTTCTCAGTTTTTCCTCTACTTCTCTTACTTGCTTCTCAAAATCCCTTTTGACCTCTTCCAAGGCCTGGGACTGATTCCTATTTTTCTTGGAAGTTTTGGATGTAGGAGTTTTGACTTTGTTTTCTTCTTCTGGTTGTATGTTTTGGTCTTCTTTGTCACCAAAGTAAGATAATATAGTCTGACTCTTTTTGCACTGCTTGCTCATTATCCCCACCAATTACTTGAGTTTTAAACTCTTTGTTAAGGTAAGAATCTGTTTCCAATGTGGAGAATGTACTGTCCCAAGCTTCGGGGGTTTGTACAGCTGTTTTCAAAGGTACTTCTAAGGACCTGAAAAGTGTCAGTTCTTCCAAGGTGCTATGATAAGGGGCGAGGTATTTCCTCTCCACCTGCCACAACAAGCTCCACCACACCAGCACTCCTCCTCACCAGTGCTTCTCCTCTCCCCAAGACCACCCCTCAGAACTGTGACCCAGATCCAAGCACGGGTAAAGCAAAAGACTCCTACCTTAGCCCTGGCAAAGAGATCCTTGCAATCCCCCTCTGATCAGCCACTAGATTCCCCCTCAGTCTGTGGGCCAGAAGCTAAGGAGGCAGCTGCGGCCCACACTCAGGACTTGTAGCTGAGACCTAGCTTCTTCTCTCACCACAGTCACAGACTTTTCCCACTGACCATCTAAGTTGTCTTTGGTGTTTGTGGGTTGAGAAGTCTGGAAACCACCACAGCTGCCTTTGATTCAGTCCTCTGAGGCCTGCTCCAGGGTTGCTGTGGCCTGTCCACCCACACCGAACTGTGCTCTTCTCCTAGCCAGGCGCAATATACCTTTCCGATCAGCCCTCCAGGTTGTCTTGGGCTGGAAATTTGTTTTACTCTGGTTTTTGTGGGTTCTGCTGCTTTAGAATTTGTTTAGAGCCATTTTTTATAGGTCTTTGGAGGGGTTTGGGGGAGAGCTCTAGCAAGTCACTGCTTTCCCTCTGCCATCTTGGCTCTGCCCGTCGATAATTTCTTGAAAGATGATATCTGGGCTCTTTTCTTGATCATGGCTTTCAGATAGTCCAGTGCTTTTTTAAAAGATCTCTCTTGGATCTATTTTTCAGGTCATTTGTTTTTCCAATGAGATATTTCACATTGTCTTCTATTTTTTAATTATTTTCATTTCATTTTACAATGTCTTGCTTTCTCATAAAGTCACTGGCTTCCATTTGCTCCATTCTAATTTTTAAGGAAGTATTTTCTTCAGTGAGCTTTTGGGCTTCCTTTTGCATTTGACTGATTCTGCTTTTTAAGGCATTCTTCTCCTCATTGGCTTTTTGGACTTCTTTTGCCATTTGGGTTAGTTTATTTTTGTTTTTATTTTGTTTTTGGTGAGGCAATTGGGGTTACGTGACTTGCCCAGAGTCACACAGCTACTAAGTGTTTTGTGTCTGAAGCTGGATTTGAACTCAGGTCCTCCTGATTCCAGGGTAGCTGCTCTATCCATTGCACCACTTAGCTGACCCGGGTTAGTCTATTTTTTAAGGTGTTATTTTCTTCAGTATTTTTGAGTCTCCTTTAGCAAACTGTTGATGCATTTTTCATGATTTTCCTGCATCACTCTCATTTCTCTTCCCAGTTTTGCCTCTACTTCTCTTACTTGCTTCCCAAAATCCTTTTTGAGCTCTTCCATAACCTGAGACTGATTCATATTTTTTCTTGGAGGCTTTGGTTGTAGGAGCTTTGACTTTGTTGTCTTCTCCTGGTTGTATGTTTTGATCTTCTCTGTCACCAAAGAAAGATGCTATGGTCTGACTTTTTTTTGTGCTATTTGCTTATGTTCCTAGCCAATTACTTGACTTTTTAAACTCTTTGTTAAGGTAGGGTTCTGCTTCCAGTGTGGAGAGTGTGCTGTCCCAAGCTTCAGGGGTTTTGTGCAACTGTTTTCAGAGATACTTATAGGGATCTGTAAATTTTCAGTTCTTCCAAAGTGGTATGATCAAAGGAAAGGTATTTACTCCTTTACTGGCCTTGGTTCTTGTCTATGAGTGACCACAAGCACTCTTTTCTGGCTTAGAACTGTGAGGAGGATTCCCTCTCTACCACAGCCACAAGTTCTGCCAAGCCAGTGCTTCTCCTGGCCTCAGGACCACCACCCAGGCCTGTGACTCAGATCTAAGCACAGACAAAACAAGAGAATCTTGCCTCAACACTGGCAAAGAGATCTCTGCAATCCCCCTCTCAACAGCTGCTTGATCCCCACACCATCTGGGGGCTAAAAACTCTGGAAGCAACTGCTGCTGTTATGGCTGCCCACTAGCAGGGCTAGACCAGGCTCCTCTTTCATCCAGGTCCAATAGATCTTTCTCACTGACTTTCTAAGTTGTCTTTGGATTTTGTTGGTTGAGAAGTCTGGAAAACCCCGTAGCTGCTCTTGACTCAGTCTCCTGAGGCCTGCTCTAGGTTTGCTCTGGCCCTAGGTTTGTCTTTGCCTGTGCAACCCATGCTGAACTGTGCTCCTCTCCCAGCCCAGAGTAACAGACTTTTGCTATCAACCATCCAGGTTGTCTTCAGCTGGAAATTTGTTTCACTCTATCTTTTTGTGGGTTCTGCTGCTCTAGAATTTGTTTAGCATCATTTTTACAGGTATTTGGAGGGGTTCAGGGGAGAGCTCAAGCAAGTCACTGCTTTTACTTTGCCACCTCTGCCCCCAACCAGATGACCTCTAATGTCCTTTCCCATTCTAGATCCATGAATCCAAAAGAAAGCTTTCTTTTGCCTCACCAAATGTTTCAGCTAGCTTTTATAACATACTTTGATAGCTTTCTGACCCTCTCTCTAGCACTCCTATTCACATCTTTTCATCCTCATGGTCTCTTGTCCATGTTACATGCTTTCATAAATCCTTTCCTAGGGATTTTTTACTACCTAGTACAGAAGAGGTCCTCTTCTTGGTCTCTGAACATTCCATGGGTACCAATGCATCACCCAAGCTGCCAGCTATTATCCGTCTCTGACTACATGTTATTAACTGAATTGAATGCAAGTACAATACTCCTAAAATCTCAAATCCTCATCATTATCTTTATGGTTTCTATCAAGTAGGAATTTAGACATGGTCAAGTAGGAAGATCACCACTCTGGAATAAGAGGTCCTGCATTCAAATACCACCTTTAAAATATACTAGGCTGTCAGGTAGCATGGTCGATAGAATGCTTTATATGAGTCAGGAGGACCTGAGTTCAAATATGGTCCTAGACACTTACTAGTTATGTGATGCTAGGCAAATAACTTAACATTTATCTCAGTTTCCTTAACTGTAAAATAAGAATAATAACAGCATCTACCTTAAAGGATAGCCATGAGGATTGAATGAGATAGTATTCATGAAGCTCTGAGCAGAGTATCTGACACATAATAGGCATGTAAAAAAATGCTTGTTCACTCTCTTCTCTTATGGTTTCTATCATATGGGAATTAAGACCTGGTAATACTATCTCTGAAGTCAGAGGTCCTGGGTTCAAATTCTACCTCTGCCATTTACTAGGTAGCTAGGTAGCACAGTGGATAGAGTGTTGGATTTAGAGTCAGGTCTTCTGATTTCAAATCTAGACTCAGACACTTTTTAGCTGTGTGACTCTGGACATGTCATTTACCTTCTCTTAGCCTTAGTTTCCTCATTTCTAAAACAGGGACAATAATAGCATTTATCTACCAGCATTGTTGTGATGATTAAATGAGACAATATTTGTAAAGCGTTTTGCAAAACTTAAAGTGCAATATAAATACTAGCTAGTATTTGTACTAGTAGTATGTCCTTGGACAAGTTTGCTTAACCTGCCTGGTAGTTAATTTGAGAGGACTGGGTCAGAGTTTCCATTCAGCTCTAGATTCATGATCTCTCTCTCTCTCTCTCTCTCTCTCTCTCTCTCTCTCTCTCTCTCTCTCTCTCTCTCTCTCTCTCCACTTTTTGGTGAGGCAATTAGGGTTAAGTGACTTGCCCAGGGTCACACAGCTATTAAGTATCATGTGTCTCAGGCCAGATTTGAACTCAGGTCCTCCTGACTCCAAGGCCAGAGCTCTATCCACTGCACCACCAAGCTGCCCCTAATGATTTCTTAAAGTAATTTTATTATTGGGTCCTAAATCTATTTTACCTTCATTGTGTCATAGAGTCAAGGACCTTAGAGATCATTTAGTCTAAATATTCTTATTTTGTGTTTGGGGAAACTGAGGGTCAATGAAGTTAAATGTCTCAATGCAATGCCACCTAGGGATTCATTACTGGAACAAGGCTTAGAGTACAAATCTCCTGACTCCCCAACCAGTTTCTCTTTCCATTATAATACTAATAACTCACATAATGGAAATTCTATGGCTTCAAAAGGAACAATGAAAGAGTTAGTTTCAGAGAAACTTGGAAGATTTACGTGCAATGATATAGAGTAAAGGAAGTAGAACCTGCGGGAGCAACTTATACATTAATAAGAATACTGTAAAGGCAAACAGGTTTGGAAGACTTAGGAAGTCTGATCAATGCAATGACCAGTTACTGGTTACAGAATTACCAGTTCAGAGGACCCACAATGGAGCATGCTCCTCACCTCCTGACAGACAAGTGATGGACTCAAGTTGCAGAATGAAACATATTTAGGGGCAACTAGGTGGCTCAGTGGATAGAGCACTGGCACTGAAGTCAGGAGGACCTGAGTTCAAATCCAGCCTTAGACCAAACACTTGACACTTACTAGCCATGTGACCCTGGGCAACTCACTTAACCCCAATTGCCTAAAAAAAAAAATCCACTTAAAAAAAAGAATGAAACATGTTTGTTTGACACATCTAATATGAGTGTTTGCTTTGCTGTAGTTGTACTATGTATATTTATTATGAATTTATCCCTTTTCTTTTTTGTTTGTTTTCACCATTAAGGAGGTAGAGGGGAGAGAAAATAAATGGTTGTCAATTGAAAAAAAATGAGTTAAAAGAATATATAAAAGATGTCTTGATTCATAGGAGAGAAAAGAAGGATATTTTAAAAAATACATGTAATATACAAAGTATCAATAAAATAAGATTTTTAAAGATAAAAATAGCTTACATAGCTGTCTAGAACTTAAATGTTTGCTAAATATTCTACATATTTGATATCATTTCATCCTTATAGTAAACTGTCATTGTTGTTCAGTTGTGTCTGACCCTTCATGACCCCATATGTTTTTTGTTTTTTTGGTTTTTTTTGGCAAAGCTACTGGAGTAGTTTGCCATTTCCTTCCTCAGTGGATCAAAGCAAATGGATGCTAAGTGATTTGCCCAGGGTCACACAGCTAATGAGTATCTGAGGTTGAATTTGGATTCAAGTCTTCCTGATTCTAGGCTTGGCATTCTTTTTCTTAAATTATTATTACTAATTCATTTATTTTTAATTTTCAACATTGACTTCCATAAGATTTTGAGATCCAAATTTTCTTACCATCTCACCTATCTCCCATCCCAAAGATGTAGGGCATTCTGAATACCCCTTCCTCTAATCTGCTCTCCCTTCTATCTCTCCCCCTTCTCTTATCCCCTTCCCCTTGCATTTCCCTGTAGGGCAGGATAGATTTCTATACCCCTTTGCCTGTATATCTTATCTCCCAGTTGCATGTGAAAATGATTTTTAACATTTGTTTTTAAAATTTGAGTTCCAAATTTTCTCCCTTCCTACCTTCCCACCCACTATCACTGAGAAGGCAAGCAACTTGATACAGGTTATACATATGCAGTCATGTAAAACACTTCCATAGTAGTCATGTTGTGAAAAACTAACTATATTTGCCTTCATTCTATCCCACTCTCCATTTATTCTATTCTCTCTTTTGACACTGTCCCTCCTTAGAAGTGTTTACTTCTGATTATCCCCTCCCCCAATCTACCCTCCTCTCTATCATCCCCTCAGATCTCTTATCCCCTTACCCCCTTTCCCTGTAGAGTAAAATAGATTTCTATACCCAATTGAGTGTGTATGTTATTCCCTCCTTAAGCCAAATCTGATGAGAATAAGATTCACTCGTTCCCTCTCACCTTCCCCCACTTCTGCTCCACTGTAAAAACCTTTTTCTTGTCTGTTTTTTGTGAGACAATTTACCCCCATTCTACCTCTCCTTTCTTCTTCTCCCAGTATAATCCTTTCTCCCCTCTTAATTTTATTCTCCAGATATCACTCTTTCATCTTCAACTCACCCTGTACCATCCATCCATCTATCTATCTATCTATCTATCTATCTATCTATCTATCTATCCATCTATTTATCTATCTATCTATCTATACATATAATTTTCCCCCTCTAACTACCCTAATACTGACAAAGGTCTCATGAGTTACAAATATCATTTCTCCATGAAGGAATGTAAACAGTTCAACTTTAATAAGTCCGTTATGATTTCTCTTTCCTGTTTAACTTTTCATGCTTCTCTTGGGTCTTGTATTAGAAAGTCCAATTTTCTATTCAGCTCTGGTCTTTTCATCAAGAATGCATGAAAGTCTTCTATTTCACTGAATGTCCGTTTTTCCCCTGAAGGAATATACTCAATTTTGTTGGGTAGGTGATTCTTGGCTTTAATCCTATCTCCTTTGACCTCTGGAATGTCATATTCCAATCCCTCCAGTCCCTTAATGTAGAAACTGCTAAATCTTGTGTTATCCTGATTGTGTTTCCACAATACTTGAATTGTTTCTTTCTGGCTGCTTGCAATATTTTCTCCTTGACTTGGGAACTCTGGAATTTGGCTATAATATTCCTAGGAGTTTTCCTTTGGGGATCTCTTTCAGGAGGAGATTGGTGCATTCTTTCCATTTCTATTTTACCCTCTGGTTCTAGAATATCAGGGCACCTCTCCTTGATGATTTCTTGAAAGATGATGTCCAGGCTCTTTTTTTGATCATGGCTTTGGAAATCCAATAATTTTAAGTGTTCTCTCCTGGATCTATTTTCCAGGTCAGTTGTTTCTCCAATTTGATATTTCACATTGTCTTCTATTTTTTCATTCTTTTGGTTTTGTTTTACAGTTTCTTGATTTCTTATAAAGTCACTAGCTTCCATTTGTTATCTTCTTCTGGTTGTATGTTTCAATCTTCTTTGTCACTAAAGTAAGATTCTATGGTCTGACTTTTTTTTTGCACTGTTTTCTCATGTTTCCAGCCAATTACTTAACTTTTAAAATCTTTGTTAAGGTAGGGTTGTGCTTCCAATGTGGAAGGTGTGCTGTCCCAAGCTTCAGGGGTTTTGTGCAGCTGTTTTCAGAGATGCTTCTAGGTACCTGTAAGTTTCCAGTTCTTCCAAAGTGGTGTGATCAAGGGCGAGGTGTTTATTTCTTTCCTGGCCTGTGCTCTGGTCTATGAGTGACCACAAGCACTCTTTTCTACCTTAGAACTGTGAAGAGGCTTCTCTTTACACTGCCACTACAAGCTCCATCACACCAGTGCCCCTCCTTGCCCCAGGACTGCCACCAGAACTGTGACCCAGATCTAAGCACAGGAAAAGCAAGAGATTCCTTCCTCAGCACCAGCAAAGAGATCCCTGCAGTCCCTCTCTTATCAGTAACTTGATTGCCCCTCTATCTGTGAGCCATGGGCCCCAGAAGCAGCCACTACCCCTGGGCTGCACCAGGACTGGTGCTGGGAGCAAGCTTCTCTCTCACCGTGGTACAACAGACCTTTCCTACTGACCTTATAAGTTGTCTTTGGTGTTTGTGGGTTGAGAAGTCTGGAAACCACCACAGTTGCCTGTGATTCAGTGTCCTGAGGCCTGCTCCAGGTTCGCTGAGGCCTGGTCTTTGCCTGTGTGGCGCACGCTGAACTTGCACTACTCTCACAGCCTAGTGCAACAGACCTTTCCAATCAACCATCCAGGTTGTCTTGGGCTAGAAATGTGTTTTACTTTGTCTTTTTGTGGATTCTGCTGCTCTAGAATTTGTTTAGAGCCATTTTTTACAGATATTTGGAGTGGTTTGGGAGAGAGCTCAAGCAAGTCACTGCTTTTACTATGCAATCTTGGTTCCACCCCCTTGGTCTGGCATTCTACTGAGCCTGTTAGCTGCCCTAGTCAGAGGACCTTGCTTCAAATCCATGTTCTGACACTTACTTATCTGTGTGACCTGAGACAAATCATCTAATCTGTCTGAGCTTCAGTTTCCTAAAAGAGAAAATGATAGAGACTTCTAAGAGTCCTTCTGGTTATTAATCATTGATTCTATGCTCCTTCTTTAGATGAATCCTGAATTAGGTAAATACTACACCAGACCAGGAGGTAATGTTTTAAAGAATATAACAGATTAATTTAATATGTTGCTTAATAGGAAATTATAAATACTTCTTTTAAAAATGAGATATATGTTTCATAAAGGACTTTGGATTGCACTGAGTTATGTTTCTTGTGTTATGGATGAGTGTTAACATATTTTTCATGGATTGAAACATCCATACATGTTCATTTAAGCAGAAATGTTTTTCCTTGTACATCCCTGTGTCATCTTACAGCACCTATGGCATCTTCAAGAAAGTGTTTCAAGACTACGGGAAAAACAAATCTTTCAGACTCAAAGAGAGCAGGAAATATTTTTATATATGTATCTCATAAGGGAGGGCTCTCGTGAGGGGATCCCTGATAATTGGGTCTGCTTGCTCTAGGAGGAGGGTAGCATTTCAGCTCAGATCAAGGGAGAATGAAGACTCAGTGGTCATAACCCCAGCAATACCAGCCCTCCTGCCTCTAGTCCCAAATCTGAGGGAATTTCACAAAAGCAAGCTCTCCAGGGCCTTAGGTCAAACTCATTGGGAAAGTGGGAAGTTCTGTTTACAGCCTGACTCCTTAATTTGTTTCAGAATTTGTTTTAGAGGTTCTAGGCTCACTAGCTGTGCCTACTCTACAATTCAATTTAATGTAATTCAATTCAATAAGCATTTAAGCACCTAATGTGTGCAAGACAGTGGGATACAAAGACAAAAAAGGATAAAAAAAAAACAATCCTTGTCTTCAAGGGTCATGCAATATACTATTCTATTCAGAAAGCCAACAAACACAGAGTAGACATATGTATATATGTATGTATGTGTGTATGTGTATATATATATGTATATATGTATATATATGTATATATAATATCTACATTATAGTATCTAATAATAATTATCCATCATTTATCTATCCATCCATCATATGTATGATATGTGTGTATAAATATATGTGTATATGTATATAGTCTGTATATGTATACTAACATATGTGTATACACATGCCATATATGCATACACAATTAATACATACACACATGAATACATATATACACATACATTTACATGTACATATACACCTACACATATACATATAGATATATGTATATGAATGTATTACAAGGACTAGTCTTGTGATTTCATTGATATAAAAAATTTCCAGGTGAAGAAACTTTATCAATGATGATCCTTTGCAACTTAATATCTTTGAGAGCTGCCTGAGGTCACTGATTTTAAATGATTTGCCTAGGGTCACAACCAGTTATGTAAGAGGCAGGATTAGAACACAAGTGTTTTTAGATTCCTAGATTCAAGGCCATCATTGTGTCCACTACATCATACTGCCTGTCATACATATAAATGTTTAAATATATATGTATGTATGTATGTATATGTGTATACATACATACATATACACACGTATATACACATGCATATATACACACGTACTGGGCATACATATGTGTGTATTATATATATACATGTTTAGACATCTGTCGAGTTAAATCAGCAGTATTTATTAAGTGCTTACTATATACCATTCAATGTGCTAGTGGTGGGAATACAAGAAAAGGGGAAAAAAATATCAATCTTGCCCTCAAGAAGCTCACAGTCTAATGGGGAAGAGGAGACAACATGAAAACAACCACATACAAATTGTGTGTGTGTGTATGCACACTACATGTGTATATATATATATATTTTGTACATAGTTGTTTATATATAGTTGTGTATATATGCATATGTATATGTGTGTGTGTGTGTATGTGTGTGTATAATGTATACATATACATACACATATATCTATGTCTAGGCAATTGAAATGAGGGGGACCAGGAAATCTCCTTGCAAAAGGTGGCATTTCAGCTAAGAATTAAAGGATATCAGGGAAATAATTTGCCAGAAAACACTAAATGGGTGAAGAGTAATCAAGAAACCCTTTTTTCCATATTTAAAAAATGTATATATAAATGTCTTTTATTTCATGTCAATTACATTTCTTCTGGCATATCTCTCCTCTGCCTTCTAGAGAGTCATCTAATTTATCAAATAATTATTTGAAAGGAAAGGAAAAAGAGAAAAAAATCAGCAAAACTGTTTATCTAAAAAGTCTGACCATATATGCCGTGTTTAATACCTGTGGACTTCCTGTATCTATGAAAGAGTGGAGTGCTTCTCATATCTATTTTCTAGAGCCATATTTGTTCTTAATAATTCTATAACACTTACTTTCAATTGTTTTGCAATTATTCATTCCATTTAAATTGCTGTAGTCTTTCTGTATGTTGTTTTTTTTTGGGGCAGTTTTTATCTCTCTGCATTGATTAATAAAAGTCTTCCCGTGCTTCTCTTTATCCATTGTTTCTTACAGCACAGTAATATTCCTATATTACAGTTCTCATTAACCATTTTCCTTCTGATGGATACTTACTTTGTTTCTAGTTATTTGCTACCACAGAAAGTGCTGTTATAAATAGTTTGGAGTTTATGGGGACTTTTTTCTTATCACTGACCTCTATGGACTTAGTAATTTTTCAGTTGTGTTTGACTCTTCATGACCCTATTTGGGGTTTTCTTGTCAGAGATACTTAAGTGGTTTGCCTTTTCCTTCACCAGCTCCCTTTACGGATGAGGAAACTGAAGCAAACAGGGTTAAGGGACTAGCCCAGGGTCACACAGCTAGAAAGCATCTGAGGCCACATTTGAACTCACATTTTCTTGACTCCAGACCCCAGTGCTCAGTCCACTGCATCACCTAGCTGCCTCCCTCTCCTAGAACAATATACCCAGCATTGATTTCTCCTTCTGGCTTAGCTGACTCCTCTCAAGTCTCAGTTAAAATATCACTTTCTGCAAGAAGCCTTTACTGCTGACCCTTAATGCCTATCTAGTCTTCCCTCTGAAATTATTTTCAGTTTCTCCTGTATGTATTTTGTTTGAACATAGTTACTTGCATGTTATCTTCCCCCAATAGAAGATGAACTTCTAGAAGGCAATGGTTATATTTGCCTTTCTTTGTACCTTCAGCACCTTGGACAGTACCTGGTGCAAGATAACCACAATACTTTTTGACTAAGTCTTCAAATGGAGTAAACATCCACAAACATCTGTACACAGATATGTGTATATTGGTAAAAATCTATGTTAAACATATATAATTAAATGACTTAGAACTTTTTAGGCTGCTAAAGGTCATCTAGTAAAATCTTCCCATTTTACAAATGAGAAAACTGAGGCTTGTAGAAATTAATATATAGGTACCATGAGCTAGTATTTAAAAATAGGTTTTCTGTTAAAGTTCTAGTGCTTATTTGGCTACATCAGTATATCACCTAATAACTGTATACTTATCTTACAAACAATTTGTATATACTGTAATATGTTCATTTTATTTCTCCTCATCAGAGTTCAGTTCCTTGACAGCAGAGGCTATTTCATTTTTTGCTTCCCAGAGAGACAGCATGAGGTAGTGGACAGAGAGCCCGAAGCTAGGAGGAGCGAGGTTCAAGTGCCACCTTTATTACATATTGGCTAGAAGAATCTGAAGAAGTCATCCCACTTCTCTAATGTCTCCAGGCAAGTGTGGAAGATAAGCAATTGAAAAGAAGGTGTCAACTTGCACTGGTTGAAGGAATTTTCTCCCTTCTGGGTTCCCTATGGCAATGAAATCATAGACTCAGTTCCTATCTCTATCTCCTGTTGCTGAGCTCATGGAAGGTACTTAATCAGTGTTGCTCAAATGAGTTCAAATGAATTGAATCAGAAATGAAGATAAAGCATCTCAGATAGGGTAATGGAATTTCATCAAAAAAAGGGGGTAGGGAAGATTCAATTTACAAAATTTCAACTTGCCTTTCTCTTTTCAACAACTCATCTACTGAATAAAATTTGTCAAATTCATAGTATAATTTTTAACTGATTTAATATTTTTTCCAATTACATGTCAAACCCAAGTATAATTAACACTTCATTGCAGTGATCAAAGATTATTATGTGTTTAAGCTCCATTTTTATGTCCTCAGCATTTGGGGTGGGGAGAGAGGGAGCCCTTGACATTGTTGACTAGAAAGCCTCTTTTTTGTATGTATAAGAGATTATGGTGGAGTGGAAAGAACACCTGATTTGGAGTCAGGATCTAGGTTTAAATAATGTATGACCTCAGGTCAGTCACTGCACCTATGTGGTCTTCAGTTTTCTCATGTCTAAAATAAAAGCTCTAAATCTATGATACTTTTTTGTATTATTTACTATTATTCCCCCCACCCCACCTCAGTGCTGGTAGAATGGCAGCTATAATTCTGTTATACAAAATTTTATGCTAAAGAAACAAAGCTAGAGATCACTGGGAAGTCTTACTTAATGAGTCACTAGCTGGAGCTACCATCCAGGGCCCTGCTGGCATTCTCAACCATTGTCTTCAGATAATTCTGTCTCCTGCATCATAGGATTATAGCATTAGGGATGTCAGAGACCAACTAGTCCAAACATCCCCTTTTATAGATTAGGAAACTGAAGTTCAGAGAAATTGAGTGACCTGTCTGAAGTTATATAGGTAATAAGTATCAGGGACGCAATTCACATTATTTTCCTAAAGGGCAGGTCCAGCTATGTGAGTCTTGTACTTAATACACTCCAGGGGCTCCCTATCTGCTCTAGGATCAAATACAATATCCCATTTGACATTCAAAGCCCTTCATAATCTAGCCCATCCTACCCTTCCAGTCTTCTTACACCTCAGTCCCTGATACATAGTTTTTAATCTAGTGACAGCCTTCCTGGCTCTTCCATGAACAAGATCCTCCATCTCTCAGCTCTGGGAATTCTCTCTGGCTATGTCCAGTGCCTGGAAGGCTCACCATCCTCTGCTCTGACTGCTGATCTATCTGGCTTCTTTAATTCCCAACTAAAACCCCACCTTCTACAGTAAACCTTCCTCAATCTCTCTTAGTTCTAGTGCCTTCCCTCTGTTACTTACTTCTTCTTTATCCTGTCTGCACCTTGTTTGTACACTCTGTTCATCTTTGTTTGCTTATTATTATCTCTTCCATTAGATTGTGAGCTCTTGGAAGGCAGAGACTGTCTTTTTTCTTTGTATTTCCAGCACTTAGTAGAGTGCTTGGCACATAGTAGGCATTTTATAAATGTTTATTGACTGACCATCATTTACCAGCTTTCCACTTCACCATGATTCTTCCTTCTTGAACACTGTTTTTCAAAGAGGTAATGAATAGACAGATGCCTTGTGTTCTTGTAGATCTGCTTAAGATTCTGGCTTTAAAGTCAGAGACATGGATTCAAATCCTGCCTCTTGGTGCTTTCAACTTGTATGATCTTGAGTAGATCATTTAACCTCCCTGAGCCAAAGTTAATTCTTTTCTGTAAAATGAAGAAATTTTATCAGATGACCTCTAATAGTCCTACTACCTCTAGCACTATAATCTTCCAAACTTGTATGAGTAATTGCAAGGGCCTTCCGGTCTTCAACAGTAAGACTTACTTGAAATACATTTCTTCCAAATTTTTAATCCCAAGCTCTATTCCCTTTGTACTTAAGTGATATCTGAGTCAGAGGCATTCAAAAAGAGATAGGAACCAGGGCTGGTAGGATTATAATGAATCCCTTGGCCTACTCTCTCTCTCTCTCTCTCTCTCTCTCTCTCTCTCTCTCAATATATACATATGCTTTATGCTTTAAAAGCCTATTTTGCATAAATGAATATCAGGCTTTTAAATGTCCCATACCACCTTGTGTGTCCTTCAAAAATTTTCACTGGTCATTTGTGTTCATAGGATCATAGGAGATCTTTGGAGATCATCTAATCTACCTCTCTCATTTTGGAGATAAGGAAATTGAGACAAGAGGAATTTTCCAAAATTATGCACCAGAATTCGAACCTATGTCCTCAGATTCCAAATCCTATCATGTAAACCAATATATTCTTTATGAGTTGGATAATGAGGTTAGAGTCTTGCAGTGGATAGGATGCTGGACCTGAAGTCAGGAAGATTCATCTTCCTGAGTTCAAATCAAATCTGGCCTCAGACACTCCTTTTCTGTGTGACCCTGGGCAAGTCACTTCACCCTGTTTGCCTCAGTTTCCTCATCTGTAAAATGAACCGGAGAAGGAAATGGCAAACCACTCCAGCATCTCTGCCAAGAAAACCCCAAATTGGGTCACAAAGAGTCAGACATGAATGAAATGACCAAACAAATACAAGTCAAATCTTGCCTCTTCTGTTTTACTACTTGTGACACTTTGGGTGTCCCATCCTTTCCCCTAGTCCTCTATTTCTCTACTTATACAATGGCCAAGAGAGCTAGCTGACTTCTAAAACATCTTTCATCTATAAAATGTATGATCCTAGGATTGGGGGTCATGCTGCCATCACTTATTAGCATATAATTTAGGATATTTTTTCTTCTGTGTGACTGAACTTTCTCAACTTTAAAATGAGACCTAGTGGATCTCTAAAGTCCCATCTAATATTAACTCCTATATTCTTAGGACCTAAGGAAGTCACAGGCCAATATAGTTTTTGTTTTGAGACTATGTAAAGACAAACCATTTTGGACCATCTGGTCTCCCAAGTTCTTAGTGTTTGAATTTTAAATTTCTTACAATTACTACATTTTTTACAAATTGTAAATTTTCCCTTCTAGTCTGCCAGAAATATAATCTTTTTTCCCCTTCCTTTTTTTTTTTAACACCTGGCAGGGATTGTAAGACAGAGAAAAAGTAATCTCTTAAGAATAGCAACTGTTTCTGGCAGTCTCACTGGCTGCGGAGCCTGCATCCTCCTATTTACTCATGTAGAGCTATTTTATCACTGTTATTATAATGCTTAACTTAATTATGAGAAACAGAAATTTTTTTTTACAGATTGTCTAATTAAAATTAAACAAGAGCCAGATGGTTTGTAAATATTTCAAAATTGTGGTTTATTGGTTAAAAACATACAACCAAAGAGAAGCCAGCCTCTTTGGCTAATGAAGTTTGAGGCTGGGAGATGAAAATAGTTTTGTAATTAAGTATTCTTTGTGATGGCACTTCCTCCCAACAATATATTGTGATGAGGACTAATGACACAGAAGAGTTCAGATTCTCTCTCTCTCTCTCTCTCTCTCTCTCTCTCATTTAATGGATGGAGGGGACTACTTCTTGAATGACTTTGTTGTTGCTTTGCATGATGGGAGGCCCCATTGTGGTTGGCTCAGCTGCTCTCAAGACTGTCGAGGAGAGTGGAACTCTACTTTCCTTGAACTCTTAACTATTACATGAGTTCCAGAACGAAAATGACCAACTCCCAGCTGTCTGGTTTGACAATTTAAAAAGAACAGGGCTTTAATGAAGTGTGAAATAGAAATGTTGTATCAATCAAAGAAGAAGAATATACAAAGGTGTGAGTCTCATGGATCCAATCTGGAAAACGAGAAAAACAAACAGGGGGTGTCTAAATGTGACAAGAGAATACAATAGAACACAAAATGACGCTTCATTGGCACTGTCTAGATTATTGGGAAGAATGGTAGAACTATGCAAATGTTTTTAGAGACATGCAAGTTTGTATGTTTAACTACAAAATGGAAAAGGAGTAGGACCTCTGAAATAATGCCTGTAAAGCCTTGGCAAAGCTTAAAGTGTTATATAAATATCAGAATACTTTCATCTCTCCCTACTCTCTTATTCCCTTCTTCCTCTTCTTCTTCTTTTTCTTCTTCTCCTCCCCTTCCTACTACTCTTCCTCTTCCTCCTCTTTCTCCTCTTTCTCTCTTAGTAGTTACTGTTAAGGAGGTGGTATTTTATACCAGAAAGCTGTTGAATTTATCATTGAGGATCAGGGTCAGCATACTGGCTCTGCTACTTACTAATGGTGTGAAATTAGAGGGTGCATTTCCCCTTTCTAAGCCTCAGTTTCCTTATCTATAAAAAAAAGGATGGAGTATCTGGCCTCTCAATCCCCTTCTAGTTCTGAATTTATAATCCTATGACCGTACAGGATTTATTTTAGCTACTGATAGAAAACTACTCATTTTTCCCACTGGCAATCCTAGGCATTACCTGTATAATTTCACCTGGCCCTAAATCATTTATCACTGGCTTGACTAATACTGTGATAGGAGGCAGTAAGCTTGGAACAATGGGAAGGGTGCTGGGTTTGGAATCAGAGAAGCTGGATTCAAATCCTACAACTTTTATTTACTACTTAGGTACCCAGTAGCATAGTGGATAGAGTGCTAAGTCTGGAGTCAGAAAGACTTATCTTCCTGAGTTCAAATCCAGTCTCCGATCCTTACTAACTAGATGACCATAGGCAAGCCACTTAACTGTTTACTTCAGTTTCTTACCTGGAAAGTGAGCTAGAGAAGGAAATGGTAAACCACTATAGTATCTTTGCCAAGAAAACCCCAACTAGGGTCATGAAGAGTCAGACACAACTGAAATGGCTGAACAACAGCAACACCTTTTGTCTGGATTATTTGACCTCAAATGTCCCTCCTAGCTCAAAATCTATGATTATATGATCTCATTTCTATAGGCTCTCCCTCCAAGCTTTATTGTTTTCCATGATTCTTGGATGTACCCTCAACATTGGAGACTTTCTTCTTGTTCTTTCAGGAGTTACTATCTAATTGATCTGCCTGCCTCAAGTCTCTCTCCATTCCATTCCATCCTCCAAGCATCTTCCAAAGGAGTTTTTCTCCTTACTCAGTAAACAGGGGCTTTCTATTACCTCTAGGATAAAATATACAGTATACAATTTGACACTTAAAGTTCTGAATTAACAGCATGATCCTTTTCTTGTTTTCTAGTCTCTTTACATATTACTTCCTTCCACCTAGTAGATGATCCAGCCTTACCAGCCCACTTAGCATTCCTTAAACACAACACAGCATCTCCTATTTCTGTACCTTAGCAATGATTGTCCTGATCTCTGGAATGTTCTCCCTTCTCACCTTTACCTATTGGTTTTCCTGATTTCCAAAACTAAGTGTAATCTTACCTTCTGTAGAAAACCTTGCCAAGTCCCTTAAGTTTCTCATGCTTCCCCCCTATAGCTTACTTTATATGTATCTTGTATGTACCTCGTTATATAATCTTGTCTCCTCCATTGGTATGTGAGCTTCTTGAGGACCATTCCTCATTTTCTTTGTATTCCTAGGATTTAATATGGTGTCTGGCACATAGTAAGTCTTTGATAAATACTTGTTGATTAGTGGATTAATTGATTGACTGGTGTCACTTATATCACTTTCAGGACATCCATCTGCTACTTCTTATTCTGGACAAATTAATCATCTGTCATCCTTTTTCAGTCATGCATGTTAAAGAAAAGATTGTATTTATTGCACATGACTCAGTTCAATTCAAATAAGCACCTACTATGTGAAAAGGCACTCTGCTAGGCTCTGGGGATGTGAAGGCAAATACAGTACAATCCTTGCTTTCAAAGAGCTTATATTCTACAGGAGGTCTTTGTCAATCAACGAAAAAGCAAATATTTATCAAGTACATTAATGACTATGTAACATATATATGTATGTATGTATATGTATATGTATATGTGTATATATATATATACATATAAATTCATACAGACTGCTTTTGCCCACCATTTAGTCCAATTCATCAAGCAATTATTGAGTTCCTACTATGAGCCAGACACTGTTATATGGTGAAGACAAAAATTAAAGTCTTATCCCCAAAGAATTTGCATTACACTTGGGGAAATTATGTATTTTTTCCTTCGAGCTACTTTTATTTCTAATTGTTTCAAGTTAATGATGTTTTCTGATTTTTCAGTCATATAGAATCTCTAGGAGAACACTAAACTACTAGAAAATTGGCATTGTATGCAGTGGGTAGTTTGGGATTATTTAAAACAATATGTAGTTTCCCCACTGCAATCCAGACATCCTCCTACTCATTTCCCAGCCTAGGTCCTTGTCCAGATGCATTACCTGTCAACATTACACATACTGATGGACTAATTAGACAAACTGTCTATGGGAAGACAGCAAGCTTCTGTTCCAGCCAGAGTACATAGGAAAAGAAAAAAGACAGCTTTATGTTTTTTTTTCAACAAACATATAAATAATAAGAACAGGGAGAATGTGGGCAAGGAGGATAGAGGACCAACAATTTTGCCTCTTATCCTCAAGGAACTCATGTTTTAATGGTGGCAAGAGCATGTAAATAACCAGATACGTGCAAGAAATAAAAAGAAAATGTGAAAGTCATATGAAAGGGGAGACATAAGCAACTGAACAGACTGGAGTAGAATTCCTGAAAAAGGTAGAGTTTGAGCTGAGGAAGCCAGGGAATTCAGGAGGTATAGGTGAGGGGGTAGTGTATCTGAGAAATGGAAGACAGACAATGTAAAGGCTTACAGAGAGAAGATAGAATGTCTTGTTTGAGGGTTAACAAGTAGGCTAGTACTATTAGATTCTAAAATTATTTTCTCAAGGTGACACAGGTCACCTTTTAAAAAAAGTTTCATTGACATGTTTTCTTTTACATTCTAAACATTTCTAGACTCCAAGAAGCTCTATAAGAGGTCTTTAGTAACAAAATAAAACAATTAAGTAAGACTAATAATATAATCACCTCATCTAAAAGTGCACACAGCATTCCCCATCTGTAGCACTCCCACCCCCTCTCTAGTTTTTTCAAATAGATTTTTAATGGACAGAAATCTATTTCTCTTTTCCACCTCCTCCTGCCCCACTGGAAGGGAAGGGAAAGGAAAGGAAAGAGAAGAAAGAAGAGGAGAAAAGAACCAAAAAAGGAAAGGAAAGGAAATAAATTCCTTATAACAAATATGTATAGTCAAGCTCTACCCGAAATTGATCACCTCTCTGTCAGGAGGTAGAGAATATGTTTCATCATCAGTTCTCTGGAATCATGGAAGGTCACTCTATTGATTAGGTTTCTTACAGCTTTCAAAGTTGTTTGTCTTTACATTGTTATTGTTATATAAATTGTTCTCCAGGTTCTGTTCATTTCTTTCTTCATCAATTTATAGAAGTCTTCAACATTATTCATTTTTACAATATTGATGTGATAGTATAAATTATTCTAGTTATGCTCACTTCATTCTTCCTCACTTTATATGTCTTTTCATGGCCCTTTGAAATTCTCTATTTCCTCATTTCTTACAGCACAATAATATTAAACCATATCCATATATCACAATTTATTTAGCAGTTCTTCAATTGATGGGTATCCTGTTATTTTTTCTGCTTTTGCTATAACAAAAAGAGCTGCTATATATATTTCTGTACATAAAGGATGTTTTTCCATTTCTTTGATTCCTTTTGAGTACGGGCCTAGCAGACATATAGCTAAGTCAAAGGGCACATGCTATTCAGTAACATTTTGCATATAATTACAAATTATTTTCCAATATGATTGTATCTATTCATAGCTCCATCAACTGTGTACTAATGTGCCTGTTTTCTCACAACCCCTCCAACATTTATCATTTTCCTTTTCTGTCATCTCTGTTTGGAATGATAGATCTGAGGTGGGATTTCAGACTTGTTTTAATTTGCATTTCTCTAATTAGTAGTAGTAAGTAGTAAGTGTCAAAACTGAGATATGAACTAAATCTTAACTAAATATAAATGTGTATATATATATATGTATATACATACATACATACATACATACATACATACACACAATGAAAGTGAGCTCTAGACAGAGTGGATTCCCCAGGGTTTATACAAGAAGTAAGTGGCAGACATAGGATCCTCATCTAGATTTCCTTGCTTTCAATCTAGGTCTCTTTGCACTGGACTATGTGGTCTATCACTTTCCTGGCCCATGGTTCTGCCTTTGCTACAATGAATTGTCATTACCCATATAAATCAACAAACCAAAAAATGCTGAATCTGTGCTTCTCTTTGGCCAGTACAACAGCTCTTTGGTCCCGCTCCATGTCTATTCAGTTGCATGGTGTAATCCGGGTTGTAAGCATATCTTATTGACTTTGTTTTGCTAGTCAGGGTGACTGGTTAAACCACTCTCTTCTGTGATGCTGTAGATGTCATTGATGAGACATTCTCATGTGCCATAGCTCAATGAAATCAGTATGTTCAAGGAATATGATGTCTCTTGGCAAGACCAACATCTAGAGAACTCCTTTATGGATGGAAAAAGGAACCATCATTTTTCCAGTCTCCCAGATTCACAACCTCATGGTCATCCTCAACTCCTTGCTTTCACTCACCTCACATATCCAGTCAGTTGCTAAATCTTGTTGTTTCTACTTTTACGTCTCTCAAATCCCTCCATTTCTTTTCACTCAGCCAGCCACCACCCTCATTCAGGCATTCATTACATCTTTCCTCGACTATTGAAATAGCCTCCTAACTGGTTTTCCTTTGTTAAATTTTTCCATACTCCAATTCACCCTCCATTTGACTGCCAAAGTGATTTTCCTAGGGCATAAGCAACATGCCATCCCCTACTCAATAAGCTTTAGTGCCTTATTCCATCCAGGATCAATATAAAGTCCATTCTTTGGCATCTAAAACTCTTTAAAATGTGGCATCTTAGTAGCTTTCCAGCCTTTTTATACTTTACTCCCCTTCATGTATTCTGTGATCCAGTAACACTGGCCTTCTTGCTCTTCCTCACACACAACACTGGGTCTCAAACCTGGGCCTTTCCTCTGACTGTTTGCATGCCTAGAATACTCTCACTTCTTGCTTCCATTGATCAGTTTCCCTGGCTTCATTCAAGTCAAAACTCAAATCCCACATTCTTCAGGAGGCCTCTCTCAGTCTCTCCCTGGTGTTAGGATCTTCCTTTCTAAGATTAACTCACACTTTCTATGTATATATCTTGTATGTAGTTATTCACATGCTATTTCCCCATTAGAATGTGAGCTTCAGGCCAGGGACTATGTTTGCCTTTCTTTAAATATCTAACAGTTCCAGAGTACCTGGAATATAATAATTTAAGAGGTACTTTTTTGATTGATTGCCCCATAGATCCATTCCAATCCTTAGGACTCAGACATCCCATTATCTAAGTGCCATGTCCACATACAGAGTGCTGGATTTAATGGAGTCAGAAAGACCTGAATTCAAATCTGGCCTCAGATACTTACTAGGTATGTGACCCTGGTCAAGTCAATTAATCTGTCTACCTCAGTTTCCTCACCTGTAAAATGGGATAATATTTTTAGTCTCCAAAGGATGTCATGGGGATACAGTAAGATAATGATAATGATGATAACAATGATAATAACATCTTGGTGGCACAGTGGATGGAATGCTGGACCTGGAAGTCAGGAAGACACATCTTTTTGAGTTCAAAATGAGCCTCAGACACTATCTGTGTGACCCTGGGCATATCACTTAACCTTGTTTGCCTCAATTTCCTCATCTGTAAAATGAGCTGGAGAAAGAGATAGCAAAGCACTCTAGTACTTTTGCCATGAAAACCCCAAAGGGGATCATGAAAAGTTGGACACTACTGAAATGACTAAACATCAGCAGAAGTAGCAACAAAAATGATAACTAGCATCTATATAATATGTACTATGTACTAGTCATAGCACTTTACAATTATTATTTCATTTCATTCTCACAACAACCTTGGAAGGTAGGTACTATTATCATCGCTATTTTACAAGTGAGAAAACTGAGAGTGGCAGACAGAGTTTAAATGACTCACTCAGGATCATATAGCAAGGAAGTATCTGAGGGTGAATTTAAACTCAAGTCTTTCTGTCACCAGGATTGGTGCTGATACTCGACTTTCGAGTCAGGAAGTCATAGGGTCGTATCTGTCATGTCTTGTGGGTTGTTATAAGTATCAAATGAGATTATATTTGTAAAACATGTAGGACAGTACCTGGCACACAGTAGGTGCTTAATAAATACTTTTCCCTTCCTGCTTAGCTTTATAACCATTTAATCACCCTAAGACTTAGTTTCCTTATTTGTAAAATAAGAATATTGACCTTTGTACTACCAACCTTCCACAGTTATTGGGAAAGAAGAGTTTTATGCATGGAGGCTGTTTTTATTGCTGTTGTTTTTGTTTCTATCATTGTAAATGCTTAGTGTGCTGTTGAAAAAAAATGTTCTCTATAAGTGTGTCTGTAATGGCATCTGAGAATCTTAGAGTTGGAAGAGGTATTGGACCATCTCTCACTGTGAATGCTTTCTACTACATAAAAATGAGACTTTGCTTGAATGGCTCTGTTAACTGATGGGGTAGTCTGCCACCTACCAATTTCACTTTTTGAAAACTCTATTTTCTAGGGAGTTTTCTTTTGTTTGTTTGTATTACCTTGAACCTAAATATGACTCTGCCACTTCTACCTTACCTATTATTTCTAGTTCTGCCCTTTGGGTCAAGCATAAAAATGTCTCATTTCTATTCAATGTGACAGCCTTTAAATACTTTTAAAAATCCCCACCTTTCCCACCTCCAATCTCAATACTGTCCTAAGATATCTCTTTTCCAGGCTGAAAAATCCCATTGCTTTCAACAGATCCTCATATTACATTGTCTTGAGGCCATTCAGCATCCTGGTTGACCTTTGATGCTCTTAAGCTTATCAATATCCTTTATTTAAGGATTAAGTGTTCTGAACTGAATACAATATTCCAGATAGAGGGAGCTCATGGAGAGTACAGTGGGGCTATCACCTCCATCTTTCTGGATACTATGCCTCTCTTTATGGAGCCTATAATCATCTCTCTCTCTCTCTCTCTCTCTCTCTCTCTCTCTCTCTCTCTCTCTCT
>NW_020949772.1:2052481-2085865 GCF_900497805.2 Vombatus ursinus
TCTCTCTCTCTCTCTCTCTCTCTCTCTCTCTCTCTCTCTCTCTCTCTTTCTCTCTCTCTTCTCTCTCTCCTATTTATTTTTGCTACCATATTACACATTTGACTTATTGATCCAGCAATCCACTAAAGTTCCCAAGGTCCTTAATGTATACCCTGCTCCTCAACCACACCTCTTTCATCTTTCACATTGAAAGGTTTTTTTTTGTTTGTTTGTCTTATTTTGTTTTTAGACAAAGTATAAGCCTTTACTTTCAGTCCGATTAACTTCAGATTAAATCATTCAGTGTACTATTCTGCTGAGCTTTGTTGGGATCATGATTGTCAACCAAGCTGCCAGCTTTGAGTAATCTCCATATTTGTTCAAGATGCCATCTTTGCCTCCATCTCAATAATTATTAAAATGTTCAAGAATACAGGTGTAAGGACAGGTTCATGGGAGCTTTTCACTAGAGACCTTATTCCAAGGTGACATTGAACTTTTTTAATGACCATTTTTTTTTTGCCTCAAGTCATTCAACCAGTTTTGAATGTACTTAAAAGCACTTTGATCTAACTCACATCTTTCAATCTTTCCTATAATAATAGCATGAAGGGATTTTGTTCACTGCTTCATGTTCTTTCAAAGATTTCTGATTGAGGTTCAGCAATCACATCTGCCTGTTCTTTCAGTTAGCTGAGATGGATCTCAGTTGGGCCAGAGAATATCATTCTTCAATAGCAGCTAGGTGTGCTCTTTCTATCCCCTTATGTTGAATTTCACCTCCCTATTAGCTGTTTTTGTTCTGTCCTTTCCATTTCAAATATTATTCTCATTGGCAGAAAAATAAAAACCTTCAGAACCAAAATATGAGTTGAACAAGTCTGTATTTTCTCTTTCACCAATTATAATCCTGTCTGTCAAACATGACGACCCTATTCCTCCTTTGTTCCTCCTCTTTTCCCTAACGATTGTTAAAAATAATACAAAGAACTTTTTTTTCGGTACTGAGGTTTTCTTTTTTTCTTTTGTTTTTTTATGTTCATGCAAGAGATGCCTTGTCTAAGGAGAGCTTTCAGGGCTATATTTTTATCTTCTGGGTAAAGTGCTATTTTGTAATTGACAATCAATACACCTAGCAGGTTCTCTCACATATATTCCCCATCCCTCAATAACTTAAGTTACTAAGAGATACGTGGTTTGCTTTAGAAATCACTTGCAAAACTCTGACTTTCCCTTTGTTATATTTTCATTCAAAGGGCCCTTGACCATTCAGATGAAGATTTTATAGACAAGAGAAATAATAATATAGTTAACACTGCTATAGCAATTTCAGATTTTCATAGCATTCTTTTTCACTCCATACCCAGTTTGGCTTCTCACTCAATGGCTATCTTTCTTCACCATGTTCCAGAAGTCTTCTCAAACCAGAATATCCCTCCACCCCTGCAGCCCCATCTTCTGATTGGTCAGTTCCTCCCAATCCTCCTATATTTTAAGGAAGTAGTCAGGCCAGCCATGTTCACTCCTTTCCATTTCTCCTGGCTCTACTTCCAAGTCTCCAGACTTCTTCTTCCATCTATCTCTGTGAAGGTACCAACCCCATTCTGAGCTTTTTTTCCTTTTGTGTGTTATCTCTCTCCCCCCCCACACACACACAATTAGGTTATAGACTCCTTGAAGACAAGGACTATACATCTTTTTATTGTAATTGTATCCCCAGTACTTAGCACAGTGCCTCATTTATATTAATAAATACCTGTTGACTTGATATTGCATGTGTTATTTCATTTTGTCCTCACAATAAACCTATGAGGTAGGTGCTATTATTATCCATATATGATTGAGGCACAGAGAAGTTAATTGACATCCCCAAGGCAGCACAGCTACTAAACTTCTGTGACCAGATTTGAACTGCTAATCTTTTTGACTCCAAGTCCAGCTCTCTATCTGAGCCAACTAGCTTCTCCTGAAAGCAGGCATGGACTTTCAAAGCTGGCAAAGATACCCTCTTGTGCT
The DNA here is from genome assembly GCF_900497805.2 of Vombatus ursinus. Classification (NCBI taxonomy): domain Eukaryota; kingdom Metazoa; phylum Chordata; class Mammalia; order Diprotodontia; family Vombatidae; genus Vombatus; species Vombatus ursinus. The sequence goes on from NW_020949772.1 coordinate 2,054,477, forward strand.
ACCTGTACCTAAGCAGGAACCTTCTCTTCAACATTTCCTAAAAGTGGTCCTCCGGCCTCCAACTAAGGAGAGAAGCACTTCTAACCACTACTGTACCACGTGGAACATCCCCCCACAGAGTGGCTACAGTGCTGTTCTGTGGAGCTGCATCTGGGATGGGGTGATTAACCCTGTAGAACACAATTTAAAAGATTCTGATATCACTGGGGGCAGCTAGGTGTCTCAGTGGATAGAATGCCAGGCCTGGAGTCAGGAAAACTCATCTTCCTGAGTTCAAATCTGCCCTCAGATACTGACTAGTTTTGTGACCCTAAGTGAATCACTTAACCCTGTTTGCCTCAGTATTCTCATCTGTAAAAATGAGCTGGAGAAGAAAATGGCAAGCCACTTCAGTATCTTTACCAAAAAAAAAAAAAACCCAAATGGGGTCAGGAAGAGTCAGACCAGAGTGAACAATAGCACTTTTAGTCCTTCACCAATATAGAAAGAATAGAGCTTAGCAGCCTCATTCTCAAGAACTGGGAGATGCTTTACTGTACTTGCTTCATCCTCGTACCTACTGCACCTAAGGTCAATTCCTTGGTTCCTTCCAACTAGCGATGATACTTTAGACTGTCTTGGAGTCTTTGCCCCCACCACACATTCCAAACTAATTAATTTATTGCATATATTTCATTCTATATGAATCAAGTGAAATTTGAATGTTTTCACTGGTTGCAGAAATTACTAACTATAATACTTTTGGTCTGTCCTCCAGGAAAGGAAAATACTAAAGGTAACCAAAAAAGAAAACCTCTCAGAAATTATTTTTGTACTTTATTCCCCACTATCTATCCTGGTCTGGTCACATCATATACTTCTGGTTTTGTTCCTTCTTACTATACTTGTTCCTTAGCTGGCCTGTGATTTGGGGTTCACATTGTACACTCTATAATAAAAAACCCTAAAACTAACAATTTGCATTTATATAGCACTTGCAATGTGCTAAGCACCATTATTAAGTGTTTATAATTATTATTTCTTTCATCCTCACAAGAAACCTGAGAGATAGGTGCTATTATTACCCCCATTTCAAAAATGAGGAAACTGAGGCAAACAGTGGTTAAGTGATATTCTCAGGGTCACTTAGTAAATGTATGAGACTGGATTTGAACTCAGATTTTCCTGATACTGGGACTGGCTTTCTATCCACTGTGCCGCCTAGCTGAAGGCAACAGGGGTCGTTCCTCGCTCCCTTTCAAGAGACAAGCCAAAAGTCAAGATGGTGGAGAAAAAGCAGGGACACACCTGAAATCTCCCAAATTCTTGTCTAAATAACTTTAAATAATGCCTCAAAATAAATTCTAGAGTGGTAGAATCCACAAAAAGGTGAGGTGAAACAATTTTCCAGGCCAAGACAACTTAGAAGGTTGGCAGGCAATGTCTATTGCACTGGGGTGAGAGAGGAGTGCTGTCCAACAGAGGCTTCACCAGGATAGCCTGGGCCCCAGAAAACAAGCAGCAGGCCTTGGGGGTAGTTTTTGGAGCTCTCAGCTTACAGATGGCAAGGATGTCAGACAACTGATTAGAAGGAGATTATAGTGGTCCGTTTGCAGGCACTGGGTATAGGAATCTGTTGCATTGCCCATACACGAGTCCAGGTTGAAATCTTGGCTTGTAGTCCCAGGGTGAGGTTAGCACTAGCACACCAGAACTTATGGCTACAGGGGAATGAGGATCCTGGTAACAGTTTCAGGATGAAGGAGAATGCTTATGATTACTCACAGGCCAGGAGAGCTCCCCTTAGCTCATACCACCTTGGAAGACCTCAAAACTTACAGACCCCCCCAGAACTCTCTCTGAGAGCAACAGTAAGAAAGGCCTAAAGCTTAGGATAGTTCTCCCTTCACCCTGGGAACAGAGCCCCACCTTAACACAGAGTTAAAATTCAAGAAATGGGCTGAAAAATGAGCAATAACAAAAAGAAGTTATTATGGTGATAGGGGAGATAAAAACATAAACTTAGAAGAAGACAACACAGCCAAAATGGCTATATCCAAAGCCTCAAATTAAAAAAAAAATGTGATTTGGTCTCAGATCCAAAAAAGAATTCCTGGAGGAGTTCAAGAAGAACTTAAAAACATAATAAAAGACAAAGAGGAAATATTGAGAAAATAAATGAGAGGGATGCAAGAAAATAATGAAAAAAAAAGAGTCAACAGCTTTGTAAAGGAGCAACATCAAAAATACTGGAGAAAGCAGCACCTTAAAAAACAGAATTGGCCAAATGGAAAAGGAGATACAAAAACTCACTGAAGAAAGTAATTCCTTAAAAATTAGATTTGGACAAGTGGAAACTAATGACTTTATCAGACAGCAAAAAATGGTAAATAAAATCAAAAGAATGGAAAAAAATAGAAGAAAATATGAAATATCTCATGGGAAAAACAATTGACTTGGAAAACAGATCCAGGTGAGATAATTTAAGAATTATTGGACTATAGTATTCCATTACATTCATATACCACACACACAAAAAAAATGTTAGACTACCTTAAAGCCATGATAAAAAAAAAAAAGGAGCCTGGACATCATCTTTCAAGAATTTATCAAGGAAAACTGCCATGGCATTCCATAATCCCAGGATAAAATAGAAATTGAAAGAATCCACCAATTACCTCCTGAAAGAGATCCCAAAATGAAAACTCCCAGGAATATTATAGCCAAATTCCAGAGCTCCCAGGAGAAAATATTGCAAGCAGCCAGAAAGAAGCAATTCAAATATCATGGAGCCACAGTCAGGATAGCACAAGATTTAGTAACTTCTATATTAAAGGATTGGAGGGTTTGTAATATAATATTCCAGAGGGCAAAAGAGCTAGGATTACAGCCAAGAAATCACTTACTCAGCAAAACTAAGTGTAATCTTTTCTTGGGGGGGGAAGAATGGATATTCAATGAAATAGAAGACTTTCAAGCATTCCTCATGAAAAGACTGAATAGAAATATTTGACTTTCAAATACAAGAATCAAGAGAAGCATTAAAAGGTAAACAGTAAAGAGAAATCATAAAGGATTCAATAATTTTAAACTGTTTACATTCCTACATAGGAAGTTATACTTGTAACTCTTAAGACATTTCTCGTTATTAGAGCACTTGGAAGGAGTACATATAGACAAAAGACATGAGTGTGAGTTGAATATGGTGGGGTGATATCTAAAAAAGGGGTGAAAAACTGGAATGCACTAGGATAATGGCAAAGGGAGAGGTAGAATGAGATAAATTATCTCACATAAAAGAAGTGCAAAAGAGCTTTTACAGTGGAGGGGAACATGAGGGAGGTGGCAGGGAGCATATGAACCTTACTTTCATCAAAATTGGTTCAAAGAAGGAATAACATATATACTCTTTTGGGTCTAGAAATACGTATTACCCTATAGAAAAGTAGGAGAGGAAAGAGATAAGAGAAAGGGCAGGGCAACTAATAGAACAGAGAACAGACTTGGGGAGGCAGTAGTCAGAGGCAAAACATTTTTTAGGATGATCAGGATAAAAGTAAAGAGACAATAGGATTAAGAGGGGGAAATATAAGATGGAGGGAAATACACAGTAATCAAAACTATGAAAAAAATTACATCAAGTTTCTCTGAAGAAGGCCTTATTTCTTAAATATATAAAGAATTGATTCAAATTTATAAAAATAAAAGCTATTTTCCAATTGATAAATGGTCAAAAGATATGAGCAAACACTTTTCAGATTAAGTAATCAAAGCTACCTATAATCATATGAAAAAATGTTATAAATCACTATTAATTACAAAATGTATATTTAAAAAAAAAACAACTTTGGTTGATTATTGTCCTTCATTCTTGAGGAGGACCAAAATGATATCACTGTGTTAGAATCAATTTACAGTGTGTCCAACTGTAGCTGATCAGACCAAATACAACCTCACAGTGCTTTCCCACATGTTGTACACAAATAGTCTATGTGAACATTTGGGGTAGATTCTTTAAATCTGCTCATCTAGTATTTGTTTGGAGCTACTTCAATTTTGCTTTGCTCATAAAGCACAGTGACTTTTTTGATGCGGGAACACCCTGCTGGATGGTCCTTTGCCAGCATCTCCCATGTCATATAATCAATTCCAAACATTTTTGAGGTACAATTCCACACCTTAGATTGGTTAATATGAAAGAAAAAAAAATGGTATAGGGATGGTAGAATGATCACAAAACCATATGTTAGCCCATTGATTCCAACCCCTTCTCCAAAACCTTCCATGAGAGCTAGTAAGGGAGATGGTTCAACATTAGAATTTCTCTTCTTCTTCTTTCTGTCTCTTGACAGAAACACAAAATCAGAGACATGTATTTATAAATGGAATTGATCTTTGAAGTTATCTTCTTCCTTTTATGGTTGAGGAAACTGAGGACCAGAGAAATCTAATTACTTTCCAAAGGTCACAAGGGAAGCAAGTAGCAGAAAAAAGGATGTTAACTCAAGTTCTCCTCTGGCTCTAATTCCTAGCATTCAGGACCATCTAATGCAATTCATATCTGACCCCAAATTCCACCTTCAATAACTTCAAAAAAGTGATGTCACTTACCCTTTCTTTGAAAAAATCTCTTCAAGGGAATGCCAGTACTCTCTACCCCTACATCATCTAGGGAGCCTATTCCACTTTTAGATAGTTCTAATTGTATATATACATATATGATCATATTACATGCATACACCTACACATATATGCATGTGTTTAGATATTCATGTATGTATGAATATACATATATGTACATATATTCTTAAATCAAACCTAAGCTGCCTTCCTGCAACTTTCAACCATTGTTCCTAGTTAAGCCCTTTTGGGCCAAGTAGATATTTCCAGCTCCTCTGAGTTTCTATAATTCAAATTCGCAGCCCATTCGTCTGACCCTCAGTATAAAATTATCAAGCATTTCTATAGGCTTCACAGTTTACAAGACACTTTACATGTGTTATCTTCTCTTAACTTTTCATCTATGCTTATTTGTAGACCATGAAGTTCCCTTAGGGTGAAGACCTGGTTTTATTCATTTCTGTGTCCATCTCAGGGTCTATAATGGAACTTTCTGCATAATAAATATTCATTCAGTGATTGATGGATGAATGAATGGTGAAATGGAAACAAGGCATGAAAGCCAAGGGGTAGAGCTATAGGTCTGGATAATCCAGAGACTGGATTCCTTGAATCACATAAAAATATCTACTGGATCATAATTTGAAAGATGGGAGGAATCTCAGATGTCATCTAGCCCAACTTTCTGGTTTTTACAGATGGGGAAACTGAGGCCCATAGAAGTTAAGTGACTTATCCCATGTCCTACAGTTGGTAAGTAGCAGAGTCCTCTGACTCCAATCCAGTTTTTTTTCCCAATAGAATATATTGTCATAATATATGTGTTTTATGTATGGTTTTAAATCAATGCAAAGAATCACTAGCTACTGTGTAGGTTTTTTTGTTGTTGAGCCATTTTCAGCTGTGTCTGACTCTTCGTAACCCCATTTAGGGTTTTCTTGGGAAAGCTAGTGGAGTGGTTTCCCATTTCCTTCTCCAGTTTATTTTACAGGTGAGGAAACTGAGTCAAACAGGGTTAAGTGACTTGCCTAGGGTCACACAACTAGTAAGTGTCTGAGATTGGTTTTGCACTCAGGAAATGAGTTTTCCTAATTCTAGGTCCAGTGATCTATCCACCATACCACTTAGCTAGTGTGTGTATGTGTGTGTGTATGTGTGTGTGTGTAAAACTTATAACTAATATATACTAGAGTACTTCCGCCCATTGTAAGACCTTGATAAATGTGGTCAGATATGTAATGGGCAGGAATTTCAATTTGGATTATATCACTCACCAATTCCCACTTGCTATGATTTAGTGAATACAACCAAAGAGTATTTGTTCAAAAAGGGTACTTTATCAAATCCTGGCACCAAAGTTGATTCTTTCTTATTTCAATTCAGTACATTAAATATTTATTAAAGTATCTACCCAAAGCAAATCCCTGTACTAGCCACTGAGCATACAAAGAAAATAAAATCTAGACGATCCCTGGCCTCAGGGAGTTTGAAATTTACACACAGATAAATGAATACAAAGTAATTTCAAATAAAGAACAAATTGACAGCAGGAGGGGACCAGGAAGGTCCTTATGTAAGAGGTGGCCCCTAAGTTATACTTTGTATTCCAGGCCCCAGTGAAGACTTACATCTTACGCCTAAAGTACATGTAAGCATGAGACAGAAACAAAGTCAGCTGCATCATTTTTCTCCCTGAGTAATTGCTGCACAAGGTATTTGCTTGTCCAATAAGGGTAAAATGCTCAGCTTGGGAAATAATGTTTGTGAGTGTTGGTTTTCAGGCTTTTTATCACCAGCTCAGTAACTTTCCTTCTCTTGGGTGATCTTTTACAGTCATTACACCCTTACCAGGCTGCTATATAAGTGGCAAAGCCAGCTGCTACCTGGAGTGGACTTCAGAGGGCTGGATTTATTTGCCTGAAAGATGTGCTGATGAGAGGAGAAGACACTTGCCAATATCCAGTTTCTCTGCTGAGTAATTCTATTTGGCAAACAGCATCTCTCCTTTTTCTTGGGTCTTGCTGCAGAGGTCTGGTGGAGCTAATGAAGGGAATCTGAGTATGAAGAATGAATTCATTTATCCTGAGAAAGGAGATGCCACAGAGAATTACTGGGTGCTACAGGACCCAGATCATATGCAGTAGAGTGGTTTGCAGATCCTGTAACCCATCAGGATAAGGACAGCTAACACAAAGAGGAATGAACTGCTTGAACTTTGAGAAGCCTCCAACTGTTTTAAAGATCTAACCAAAGGTGTCTTATCTGGTGCCATTTGCAGGAGTTTGCTGGAGCCAGTTCAAACAGGATTGGGAAAGCTGATTGTTAAATTCTCAGTAAGAACATTCACACCTTGGAAATTGGCAAATGCTACAAAGCATGACCTGATTTATCATTTTGTTGATTATCTAGACTTAAGAAAGTGATGGAGAAAATGTTAATGTAGATTAAATTAAAAAAAATGTTTTCTGTGTATACATTTTTTCTTTTGGAGAGCTGATGGTTAAACATTTATCAGCATGCCCCAGTATATGTGGATCATTTGAATCAACTGTTGATGGTTAGCTTGAAGACAGCTTACATATGTTTGAGGGATGTGATAGTTTTCTTTAGTATCTGAAGGACTGGCATTTACAAATGTTATCTCATAGACTCATAGATTAAGATACAGAAGGGCCTTTAGAGAGCATTAGCAGAATCCACTTATTTTCTTTGTTAGAATACCCAGGCCTAGAAAATTGCAGACTTACTCAGAATGAAATACGTAGAAGTAGTGACGAGGCTGACTTTTGCCCAGCAACAATGGGCATTTCTGAGGCTAACTTTTACTAGCAGCTATGAGGGCCTTTTCTAAATCTGCCCAGTAACAGGAAGCTCTGTCAGATAACAAAAGCCTTGCTTCCTTAGCCCACACTCTCTGTACATGATTAGCCCCCCATACTGGACCAAATGCTGGAAGCTAAGTTCCTTGTTTTGTGGTCACATCCTTGAATTGTATTCAGCACACTTGCTTCTCTTTCCTGACACTTTTTTCCCTATGATTAATTACTTCCCCATAGGTACTCTTGGCTAAGTGCCCAAAAGTTGTGTATAAAAACAAGCCCCTGTCCCTCTGTAAACTTCTAGTCCTTCTTCCAGGGCTAGCCTACTGCTTTTGCATCAGTAAAGCTCCCATTAGTTAAGAGAAAATCATCTAAGGGAATTCTTTCACATCTGAACTGTTCTCCCAAATCCAACCTCGATAGTAGCAGAGCCAGGATTCAAATCATATGCTGAGTGAGACTCCAACAATATTTCCCTTTCCACTGTACCAAACTCTGCTGATATTTCTACTTGGCTCCAGAGGGCAAACGAAAAGGCAAATGTATGCTGGGCAATTGGAGTTACTCCAAAAGTGACTATCTTGGAAATACTGTCAATTGCCTGAGGTCTTCCAAAGAAGGATTATTACTTGCCGTGCATGATTGAAGAGAGATTCCTTTTCAGGTATGGGTTGGAGTGGATGACCTCTGGGGTCCCTCCCACATGTAAGATTCTATGATCATGTCAAGCCTCTTACCTCTTCAGCCATATTTAATACTACATCTCCTCACATAATCTTACTCTAGCAAACTGAACAACTCTCTGCCCCACCATTCCTTACTTATCTCCGTCTATTTTCTCATGCGATTCCCAGTGTCATCACTATTCACCATTCTCTCTTACCCTGTCTATAGAATTCTATCCATCTTTCAGAACTTAGTGCATCTGTCATTGGTTGAAGGAAATGGAGTTGTTGAGCCTGGAGAAGAGATGTCTTGGTAATACAGGTGGGTATTGCTAGCCAGCTCCAAGAATTTGGAGAGCTCACCTGTGGAAGAAAGATTCAATGTATCCTTATTGGGCCAAACCAAACAAAACCTGCAAGTTGTTTAAAGTCTATTTAGCCTGGAGAAGAAAAAACACTAAGAAGGGTTACAGGGGTAGGGGACAGGCCACATGTGGCCTGGAGGCAGCAAGTTCCCCACCCCTGGAGGAAATGTATTCAAGTACTTGAAAGTCTCTTGTAAGGAAATTTTGGCCTCCCCAGAAAGCAGAATCAGGAACTGTGAATGGGAATTTAGATTTGAAGTCTGGAAAAACAAAACAAACAAAAAAAAAACAACAGCAAAAGCTGGATGGACGATCTTTTTGGGGGTATGATCTCTGAGGTCATTTCTAACCTATAGATTCTATGGCCTTTGGGATAGAGAATGTATTTATTCCACTATTCCCATTATTATTATTAATTTAAATATTATACTGTAATATCAATAGCTAACATTTATATAACGTTTTAAGGCTTCCAGAGCACTTTACAAATATTATCTCTCTAACAACCCTGAGAGGCAGATGCTATTATTATCTCCATTTTATAATAATAATAACTTTTATATAGTGCTTACTACATGTCAGCCACTATACTAAGCACTTTTATAATTATTATATCATTCGATTCTCTCAACTACCCTGGAGGGTAGGTGCTATTTACATTTATTATATCATTGTTATTGATCCTCTCAACTATTTTGGTGGTTAGGTGCTATTTGTTATCACTATTTTCTAGATGATGAAACTGAGGCAAATAGAGGTTAAATGATTTGTCTAAGGTCTCACAATGAAGAAGTATCTGAGGCTGGATTTGAACTCATGTCTTTCTGACTCCAGGCCAGTCGCACTGTGCACTTTGGCGCTACCTAGCTGTCTCTGAATTTCAAACAGGTAGAGAATTTTTGTCTTCTCATTCTCATAATCATGTCAGGTTTGATTCTTTCATTTTTTTTTTGACAACAGTTTATTGAGTATCTACTATGGCCAAGGCCTTGAGGTCATTGCTAGGGATGCAAAAAAAAAAAAAATGCTGTGGTTGATCCTCTTATGGAGCATACAATTTAGTTGAGATTAGACAAGTTTGCAATAAATCGATCAGGAAGCAGTTTCCTCATCTGTAAAAAGGAGGGTTGGGGTGATGCAGTTTAGGGGTTCAGGGGTGCCAGGACCCCAAAATCACAACACACAAGTCCTGCCCGAAAGAATTTGACCCAAGCCTTCTTTCAGACAAAGACAAGGTTTTTTTAGAACATCTGTCATACTGAGCAGACTCTTAAGGAGTCTGAACATGGGTAAGCAGTGGCTAGATTATAAGAATCTAAGCATCTTAATGGAGACAAGATGGACCTTATATACAGAAAGCCTGTGGGAGGGACCTAGGAGTGGCCAGTAAATGGGGGTGAACAGAACTCCTGGGACCTGGACCTCCTGGCCAAAGGAGAATGGAGCCTAGCTAGGATTAAGGGTGGGAAATGGCCAAGGGCCATAGGGAGGTAAGACAAAGGAGGGGAGATTGGGTGTAGCCACAATGAAAGGCCAGTTGATGGGATTATAGCCTCAGGTGAACACTAGAGATTTGGCCGTGTGGGAAAGTCCAGGTTTTTTCCTTTCTGGGGCCCAGATCCCAACTCCATCATTCCCAAATAAGACCCAAATTCATTTGGTGTAAGGGGTGAAGGTCTCAGCTTCTGAAATTGCTTCCTGCTGGCAAGGGGCATAGAGCTGTCCCTGCCTCAGGGGGGTCCCAAAGAGGATGCTGACTGGAGCCAAGCACAGGCTTCATCCAGGCAACAATGGGAGACATTGACTGGTACTTGCTGTTTGCTATCAACGGTAGGTGAATAGGCTGTAGTCTGGAAGACACAAATCTGACAGAAAAGACTGCAGGGCCCAGATATAAAGGAGGGACTAGATTTAGTGCCCAACTATGACAGGATAAAACATCTTTAGCTCTGTTTGGATTCAGTTTTCCAACTATGCAGTATCAAATCCACCTCATAGCCAGACTCAGAAATAGCCAGGAGTAGGTGGCACAGCAGGGCATTCCCTATAGGACATTACCCTACAAGATGTTCCTGCTTCAGATTTTCTGCACCTCACCCCCAGTCTACACTCCATCAAGCTCTAGTGCCCTGAACAATAAATGAAGCTTTTTAGCAAATCCACTTCGGGAATCCTAAATGTAATCAGAACTCTTAAGACTGATTCCCCAGCAAGGACAAGATGTAATCATCCCCCACAGTGTCTATGGTTTCAGGCCAAGAAGGGGTGAGTACACCCATGGCCTTGAGCCTCATTGAACTAGGCTGGGGCAAATCTGAACAGTGTTTTACAGAATATGGAGACTGGGGGACAGCAATTACCTTGGCTATCTGATAGGACCTGCTTAGAAAATATGAGCTCCTCTGGGGGAAAATTTGATTGAGGAGAAATAAAAAGGGGAATGACTAGATCCTTTCCCTGCTGGATCCAACAAGCCAAGGTCATAGGATTTCAGTCTTGAAAAGGGCCCCAAGTAGCCCAACATCCTTACTTTATGCAGGAGGAAACTGAACTTAGGAAGACTATTCAAGGTCACACTGCTAGTAAATAACAAAGGTGGAATTTGAATTCAGATCTTCTAACTCTGAACAATAGTAACAAAAAAAAAACAACCTGATAATGGTAGCTAGAATTAATATAGAACTTTACGGCTTGTTAAATGCTTTGCATATGTTATCTTATTTAATCCTTACAAGAACCTTGGGAGGTAGGTGCTATTATAATTCTCATTTCACAGATAAGGAAATTGAGGAATACAGAGGTTAAGTGACTTGTACAGGATCACACAGCTAGAAAATGTCAGAGGCTGGATTTGAACTCAGATCTCCCCGGCTTTGAGTGTAGCAATCTATGCATTGTTCTACCTAGTTGCCTAGAGGAATTTTTTCATAAATGCTAAAAGCTAGTAGCTTCTTTATAAACATAATTTTTGCTAAAAGAAAAATGGTGTCTCTTATTTTTGTATTGCATTACATTTCACATTTATATTCAATTCCTAGTACGTTCTCTTTCCTTCTCCAGTCAGTCCTCATAACAAACAGCTAGAAAAAGAAATAAAAAAAAAAGAACTCAGTTCAGCAAAATTAACCAACATGTAACTGGATAAGATAGTATATCTAGTGTTCAATACTCATGGGCCCCCATCTCTACAAAGAAGGAAGGAACACATTATGTGAGCCAAGCTCGATCACTGTAATTACACAAGATTCAGTTTGAAGAGGTTTTTTTTTCATCGTTGTTCTTTTCATTAATCTTCTTATCATTGTTTATGTTTTACTATTTACTTCACTTTGTACCCATTCATTGAATTCTTCCCAGTCTTCTTCATTCTTCATATTTATCATTCCTTATGGTGTCATTTCCTTGGTATTAAACTACATTCATACATCACAATTTTTTGAGTTATCTTGTGGGCCATGGTCATCTACTTAGTTTCCTTTTGATTTTGTTTATTACTAATTAATTTATCAACAGGCATTTATTAATCTACTTTGGTATACCAGAAAATGTGCTTTGAACTGGGGTTATAAAGATAAAAGTGACACAGTCCTGTCCTCAAAGAGTTTATGTTCTTACATTGGTGCCCTGCACAATAAATGAAGTCTTTTAGCAAATCAACTTAGGGAACCTTAAATGTAATCAGAACTTCCAAGACTGATTCCTCAGCAGGGACAAGATATAATCATCCCCAGCAGTGTCTGAGGCACAGCATTGACATGTACACATGTAAATATAAAATACACTTGAAATAAGCAGTTTTGTGAGGGAGGGCACCAATAAAAAAGTGTCAGTGTGAATATTTTGGTATCTTTGGGATGTTTCTTCCTATCTTTGACCACCTTGGGGTATATATGTGTGTGTGTGTGTGTGTGTGTGTATAACATAATCTCCAGGTCAAGAGCTATGGACATTTTAGTCAATCTTAGCATAATTCCAAGTCGCTTTCTGGAATGGTTGGACAGCTTACCATTAGAAGGTGTCTTGACTTAATGAAGGCTTTTTAAATGGTAGGCAGTAGTGGTATTACTGAGTTGCTGGTTTGATCAATCATTGCTTACATTTCAGATATTTTTATCTTTCCAAAGCACTTCCATAGTTATTCTCTTATTTGATTATCGTAACAACCCTAGAGGATATGGTCTACAAATATGTAGACATACCTATATGTATATAAACATATGTGTTTATATGTATATACATACAGGTATGTGTATGTATATGTGCATATATGTATATAGTATATATTTGTGTGTGTATTTCTGTATGTGTGTGTAAGTGTGTGTGTGTGTGTGTGTGTGTGTAGTCAGTGTTAGTTGCAGATAGCCCTGGGCTTGGTGTCAGGATAATCATAATAGTTATCAATTATATAACTCTTCCAGGTGTGCAAAGTGGTTTCTACATCTCATTTGATCCTCACACTAACTCTGTGAGGTAGGTGCTATTATTATTTCCATTTTACAGATAAATAAATTGAGGCAGATAGTAGTTAGGTGACTTGCCCAGGTGTACACAGCTACCAAGTATTTGAGGCAAGATTTTGAATTCAACTCTTCCTGACTCCAAATCCAGCACTGGAAGCATTGTGCCACTTGGCCACCTGGTTTGATTCCTGTCTCTGGTGCTTATAACCTGTGCAAATCCCTTAGATTATCTTGCTTCCTCGACTATAAAATGAGAAGATTAGAAAAGGTGATTTACACAATCAAAGTGAAGTGAAAAGACCCAGCAGAAACATTTATACAATGATAACAATATTCTAAAGAAAAACAACTTTGATCACTGTAGTGACCAGCTGTAACAGCAGGGGGCTGATGATGTAACATAAATTCTCCCTCCTGAGAGAGGAGTGATGGATTCAAAGTGAAGAATAAGACTTATTTTTTTTTGGCCATGACCACTGTGGAAATTCGTTTTGTCTGACTGTGATATATGTTACAAGGATTATGTTGTTTATCTTTCTTTTTATTATGTTGAGAAGCATGGAGGAGCTGGAAAAATGCTGCTGCTTTCAACAGAAATAAAGAAGTTCGAAGGACAAATAGATTTTAGAAAAAAGATAATGAGTTCTGTTTTGGATATGCTGAATTTGAAACTGTAAAGAGATCTCCCCCGTCAGGCAGGTGATGATGCAAGACACTAAATGGCTATGAATCATGTAACAGCACAATTTCAAAGAATCAAAATTACAGGTGACCCTACAAGCATTGGAAAGATGCATCATGGGCATAAGTGGGCAGCAACTTATAACCAATGATGACTTGCTCACCAGAACTGGTGTAAAAGAATGAATCTGGGAAACGTACAGAAAAGCAGGTTATGCAGTACTATCCACAGAATGTTAAAATATCTTGAAGAAAGTCTTCTGCTTGTTGGAACACTCCTTAGTACAAGAAAGATTAGATTTGATCTGCTTGACCTTACTGGGAGCAAGATCTAGGAGGGATCAAAGTTGCCTACAGACATCGTTCAGCTCGATGAAAGGAAGAATTTCCTAAATATCCAAACTGTCCCAAATTGAAATGGGTGGTCATAGAAGAAAATGGATTTCAGCAGCTTGGATGTCTTTAGATGAAATTTGGGATAACCATTTGCTAGGGATGAGATAAATTTTCAAATGGCATCTTAGGTAGCTTCTATCTCTGAGATTCTGTGCTGTTGGGAATGACATAGTCAAGAACCATATTGGTGTGTGGGTGGGGAGTGGCCAGGTGGGGATGAGTTATAACCTGTGCCTCAGGAGGAACTATCCAAATGGATGAGATCACAGAGACATCAATGTATTCAGGAAAGCAAGCTTCTTGAGGGAAAGATCAGTTTTTTATTTTTGTAGCAGGTATTGAGCAAATACTCCTTGAATGACTAGCTGTGCAGCAAACTCTCCAGGGCTAATCTCTCAACTCCCTTGGGAGTGGTCCCCAAGGAGCAGCTGTTACTTTTCTCCTCAGGGTTCTAAGGGTAACTTGAGGCTTGTGGCTTTTAACACTATTGCTCGTTAAGCCCACATCCAGAATACTGTCCATTGATTGCCATTTAAACTTGATTTTTTAGAAAGGGTATTTATGAACATAATGTGAGAACAGCTAACATGAAATACACTCCCCTTCCAAACATCAGGTACAAAGTCTTCTACAGGTACACATAGGTCCATGGGAAGAGTTCAAAATTAGGGTGGTGGACAATGATGGCGAAGCACGCTTATGGGATTACATGCATGGTAAAGAGGTAACTTGCAACTCCTAGTTACTAGACATCTTAAGTTCTTAGACACTAGTCTTTTCTGGTGCAAACAACTCATGCTCCTTGAAGTTGTTTCCTTTCTCAGTAACTATCTTTCTGCATTCTTGATTGCTTTCAATGTGTTCTTAGAGTGACTCTCCCTACTTCTGGCTGTGTTGTTATTAAATGTCCAGTCTCTGATAATATGGTCAATGAGAGGAGTGGAAGAGTGTCACATTTTCTCTAAGTGAGGGGTTACTAGCATCACCTTCTTTAGTTCCCTTTCATATAGGTAGAAAGAAGAGTATGCTAGTAAATATTTAACAACCGGATCTCTTAAAAATGTACACATGACACACTTTTAAATTTAATCTGCATTATGAAAATTTTTCCCATCACTTTCTTAAGTCTAGACAATCAACAAAATGATAAATCATGCCATGATTCATAACATTTTCAGATTTCCAAGGTGCAAATGTTCATTGAAAATTTAACAATCAGCTCTCTAGCGTCAGTTCCATCTGACTCAACTACACCATGAGGTCTGCCTCCTCAAGATACTCTGAAGCCTGGAAGCTCCCAAAGATTTCATTGCTTTAATGACAGATCCCAGAATTTATAAAATTGGCTTGGTGTGTCATCCTTGCCTCCCAGGATTTGAATCTTTTCAAACAATTGTAAGATATTTCCTGTGTGGCTTTCCTTATAACCATCAAAGCATTTCACTCTTCCCAAATTGATTAAGGACTTGTTTGCTAAGCAACTTGGATTGATAGAGCGATTCAATTGAGAAGTCTGGGCCTTCTGTGTCTATATTAATTGGAGTTGTTATGAAAGCGCCTACAGTCACAAATGAAGGAATGAAGAATGAAGGAATGCATGACAATAAGCCATTCACTTACATAGAATGTAAGTGGATTACTTGCCTGAGGTTCCACAACTATTTAAGGGAAAAACTGAGGCTAAAGTAGTAGTCACAGACTTCTAAATGTTTAGAGAGATCTTAGAGACCATCAAATTCAACCCCTTTTCACAGATGAAGGAACCAAGGCTCAGAGAGGACAAGGAACCATTCTAGAGTCACATGACTAATTGGCGGAAGAGTTGGAAACCATTCCTTTGTGCTTCTCTGTTAGGATGGAGATCACTTAAGTCTTATTACTTGTCTGCCAGAGGCCTGTCCATGCTGATCTATATTTGGCCACTGGACTCAGATGATTCTGGAGGAGAGAGCAAGGCTGATGACCTTGTACCACTCTCCTTCACTTAAATCCAATTCACTTGTAAGTCATGGCATCATCTTCCTGATGTCATGGTTTTCTTTGAGAATGAAGGACAAACAACAACAACTTTGTCTGTTAGTGCCTTTGTTTTTTCCTAAGGGATTAAAGGTATCTGGATATTGTCTTGGAATCTCCATTATTTTTATTGACTTCATTCTTGAGGTATAAAGGCAGTGCAGGGGAGTAGAGAAATAGATGATGCTCCTTGGAGTCAGGAACATTTGAATTCAACTCCTGCTTTTGATAAATACTAGCTGATGGATGGTGGGAAAGTTCATGAGTTTCTCACTGACCTAAGAAACTTTATGTGACTCTAGCCCCAAGACTTGCCAGCCATTAGCTGTGTGACTATGTCACTTCTTTCTGAGTTACAGTTCCTTAAATGTAGTGGAAGGAGTTTCTACACTGGAAATTTCCTACTCCCATTAAATCATACCCAAACCAAAAACAACAATAAAAAAATCAACACTTATTGGTTGATGACAATGATGATGATGATGATGATGATGATGACAACAGTGATGATGATAACTTTTCCCCCTAAAGCTCAGGTCTGCTCCCATCACCAGCATACTCAATAAACTCCTGTGGATCAAATATAAAGTGCTGTTAGAAACAGAGACCCTTGCACCCCCTCAGCAGGGTTGGGGAGTTAGCCCACTGTTTTCCCAAATGCCGGGTGGAGTCTTGCTCTTAATCACAAAACTAAGTCCAGAGTGAAAGAAGAATAGTTTATTAAGGTTCTTGCAAGAATCGGGTGCACCCCCTGGTGGGAGAGACACATTGTATAGAAGTGAGAGCCAGCTTTCATACTTTTAGTATCAGCCTGCTCCTCTTATCAGAGCTAGGATAGGTCCAGCTCATCTGAGTTACACTCTTCCTGAACTGCCCATCCCATGTTCCTCCTTTTCATGTTAAGTCCTCCCAATTCATCTGTCCCATGTTCAAAAATGGTGGCTATCTCCGCCCTTGGGGTATGTCAGTTAATATTCAATAAGCTTATTAAGCAAGCAGTGGAGAAAAGCCTTTGCCCTATCCTTGACCCTGAGGGGTTGCAACGGTTTAGCCTCCAGGGCTCTTTCTTAAGGAGCTAGTTGTTTGCAGAATGTTTAGGGCATTTTCTGTTTGGTTGAGGGACTATCCACAAGATCTTGGAATTCCCTTGTTCTGCTGTGGAAGCCTAACTTCTAAATTTTTCCCACAGTGCTCTCCTTAGCACTTAAAGCTCTTCGCCAATATGCACCTTCTTACCTTTCCTGTTTTCTCCCACTTTACTCTCCTCCCAATAATCTACAATCCAGTCTCTCTGCTATTCCTCAAACATCATAATCCATCGGCCAACTCCACGCATTGGCTCTAGTTGCTTCCGCCATGACTGGGATGCTTTCTCTCCTTACCTCCTGAGTTCCTTCACACCCTTAGAATGTCTCTTTCACTTAAATCTCCTTGGTGAGAGACATAAAATTTTAAGATAGACAGAAAAATAAGAGACTATGATCAAATCTTTTCTGCAAGAGACCTTTCCTGTCTTCCTCCCCCCAAAGTGCTAGTGCCCTTCCTTATTATCTTCTATTTACACTGTATATAACTAGCAAATAAAGTTATTTACATGTTGTCTCTCCCATTGGAATGTAAACTCCTTGAGGGCAGAGACTGTGTTTCTGCATTTCTTTGTATTTCAAGGGTTTAGTACAGTGCCAGGCACAAAGAAGTAACTCAACAAATGCTCATTTTCTGACCAATTAGGCATGTGTTAGGCATTGTACTAGGTACTAGAGATACAAAGCAAAACCGAAAACAATCTCTGTCCTCAAGGAACTTAATGTTCTAATGGTGGAGGGAGATGACTATGTAATTGCTGTAATTCTTTTAACCCTTTCCCTATCAAGAATGGAAAAGTTCCAAAGGCAACTCCATAGAGAAATTACACTGATAATATGAGTCAGATCACAGTCTACTTTTTTAAGCAAGAGAATGTCTCTATCAATGGTTTTGCCAACAACTTTGTTTCAGAAGAGCCTATTAATATAATTCTCGTTCATTGCAGTTGCTATCTGGGGGACCTGAAAATTAGTTCCTGGCTGAAGCATATAGAATGTGCAGCCTTAACATGCAGGAAAACCTCTGAGATGGAGTTTTGCCCACAGTTGTCTTCATCTGCTCAAGTGACAAGTAGATCTGATTAAAATCTTTGTCGTCCAGAGAGCAATAGTATTTTCTGGAACCTCACTCCTCCTTGAGCCAATGGCTGCAATTTTGATTTATGACCCTATCTTCTGTGTGCTCGAGTTATAGTATTTTGCCACAAAGCTGACAACAGCCCATTGAGAGACTTTTTTTTTTAATACATTTTCTTTTCTATCCATTCTAAAAATGCCTACGTTGTTTTCCTGTGTAGCTCTTTTTGGTATTGAGATCTCAGCCAGTGTTCCCTATTTATAAATCATTTTTATTTCCCTCTGTTCAGACACTAGCTTGTGGTGGTAAAACTTCAGGACAGATGCTTGAGATAACTCTACAATAATGATGGTGATGGTGATTGTCAGATGACTCAGTGCTTTAAGCTTTCTAAAGCACTGTACATATATATTTCATTCAATCTTCCCAACAACTTGGCGAGGTAGGGGTTATAATTAAACCTACTTTACGGATTTGGAAACTGAGACTCAGAATTTAATTGACATACCCAAGGTCACACAGCTAGTAAGGATCAGAAGCAGGATTTGAACTCAGGTCTTTTAGATTCTTTGTGCAACAACCTATTTACTCTGCCACCTAGATGTCTATATCCTCAAACAATAATAATAATAATAATAATAATACTCTCAATAAAAATAATAACCTTAAATTACAGTAGTAATAATGCAGTAGTAATAATAATATCCTCAAATAATAATATCCTCAAAATTACAGCAGTAATAATAATATCCTCAGACAATAATAGTACTTTCAATAATAATATCCTCAGAATTACAGTAGTAATAATATAGTACTAATAGTAATATCCTCAAATAATGATACTTTCAATATTATCCTCAAAATTATAGTAGTAAAAATATAGTAGCAATAATATTATCCTCTAATGATACTATTATTTTAAATTCAGCAAAGTATCTTGTATGTATTATCTCATTTGATTCTCACAACAATTCTAGGAGATAAATACTAATATTATTTCCATTTTACAAACAAGGAAACTGAGGTTGATCTTCTTAACCAGGATCATACAGAGCTAATGAGTGTCTGAGGCAGGATTTGCACTCTGGTCTTCTCTCTACTAAGCCCTCCACCTATCTCCATGTGAATAAGTCCTTCTCTCATCCAAGCAGACTGTTGGGTTCATTATGTACAACATAAGTGGTTGTTTGTCCTCTGTTCTTGAAGAGGACTGTGACGTCAAGAAATTGATACCATGCCTTGAAAGTGAAATGGATTTAAGTGAGGGATGACTTGTGCAGTTATTTGGATGGGGGCATTAAAATCTGGCAGAATCAGGAAAAAGCCTCTTGAAGGAAGTATTTGAGCTGAGCCTTGAAAGTAAGGAGGTTTTCTAAGAAGTGGAAGTGTATAGGGAAAGCACTCCAGGCATGGGAGCCAACCTATGCAAAGACACAAAGAAAAGATAGAAGGCTGCATTCGAGGAGCAGCAGAATTGCCAGTTTGCTAGAGGGTAGCCTGTCTGTCTTGATTTTGGAAGGATTATGGAAAAACAGAGAAACACTACAGGACTAGAAAAAGGGAAAAGTTTCTATTTTTCAAAAAAGAGAAGAAAGCTTGCACACTATATACCAGGGGACACCGTAAATTCTTGTTCGTAGGATTGAAGGTTTACAGCTAGAAATAAGAATTCACCTTGTCCAACCCCTGAGGAAGCTGGTCAGTGCTACAGAGTTGCCTAAAGCAAGGAGAGATCATTAAGTAATTTGCCTAGGATTACAGTGCTAGCAAAATCAGACATGGAATTTGAACCCAGGTCTTTCTTACTCTAAGCCCAGCATTCTAGCAATTATTCAATAATGCTTTTTTGGATTTTTCATCTATGAAGTAATTTAATGTAACCTATTCAGAAAGCCCCAAATGGATGACCCCAATGCGGCAAGACTACCCTCATGTGTTAGGAATTTTGTTGTTCAATCATTTCAGTCATGTCCAACTTTCTGTGACCCCATTTGGGGCTTTCCTGGCAAAGATACTAGAGTTGTTTACCATTTCCTTCTTCAGTTCATTTTATAGATAAGGAAACTGAGGCATATAGGGTGACTTGCCCAGGATCACACAGCTAGTAAGCATCTGAGATCAGATTTGAAATAAGGAAGATGAGTCTTCCAGTCTCCAGGCCCAGTGTTCTATCCATGATACTACCTAGCTGCCCTTATCTAGAACAGCTACTGACATTTTAATGCTTTCAAATTTGCCTCCATTATCTTATTTGAACCATATGCCATCCTAGAGAAGGAAGGACTGCACCAATTTTTATTTTATCTAGGTGGCATAATGGATTGAAAATTGGACCTAGCATCAGGAGGACCTGAGTTCAAATCCAACTTCCATCATATAAGATTTTGTGGCTGGCTATGTGATCACGGACAAGTCATTTAATCCTTCTTTGCTTCAGATAATAATAGCACTTACTTCCCATGGTTGTTGTGAGGACCAAATGAGATAATAATTATAAAGTGCTTAGGACACTGGCATACAGTAAGCCATATATAAATGTTGTTGTTGTTTAGTCATTTCAAACTCTCTGTAACTCCACTTGGGTTTTTCTTGGCAAAGATACCGGAGTGGTTTGCCATTTCCTTCTTCAACTCATTTTACAGATGAGGAAACTGAGGTAAACTAGGTTAAGTGACTTGCTCAGGGTCACACAGATAGTAAGTGTCTGAGGCTGGATTTGAACTCAGATCTTTCTGACTCCAGGCCTGGTGCTCTATCTACTATACCACCTAGCTTCTCTTATATAAATGTTAGGTATAAGCAGTTGTAGTAGCAGAAGGAGTAGTAGTAGTAGTAGTAGTAGTAGTGGTGGTGGTGGTGGTGGTAGTGGTAGTAGTAGTAGCAGTAGTAGTAGTGGTAGTGGTAGCGGTAGTGGTGGTAATGGTGGTGGTGGTGGTGGTGGTATTATTATTATTATTATTTTCAATAGTAGTAGTAGTAGTAAAATGAAGATAATGGTACCTACCTCCCAAGGTCTTGTGAAGATCAAATAAGAATATTTGTAAAGTGCTTTGAAAACTTTAAAGTGGTATGTAAATGCCATTATCTCCATTTAATAGAGGAGGTAATGGAAGCTAAGAGAGGTTAAATGTTTTGCTCATAGTCCCATAAGTGTCAGAGGGAGGATTTGAACCTACCTCTTTCGACTCCAAGTTTAACATATACTAAAAAAAAAAAAAAAGTGCGTGGTGGTTTGGAGGGGAGTGCTGGAAGAATCAGGAAAGGTCTCTTAAAGGAGATGGTGCTTGAGCTGAACCTTCAAGGGTGATTGACATTCCGCTGCATGATGTTGCTTCTCACACTTATAACATACACAGATGGCTGCCTCACAGTGCCTTGATGGACAACCTATGTGTGATTCATTTGCATTTACCATCTTCACATGCCCAAACCACTGGCATCATGCACCATTAGCGGAAGGCTCATTTTCCATTTACTAAACCTCTTGGTCATACGCAAGGCCCATTTGACTGGCCTAATAAAATTGAGACAGATGTGAATTGATTAACTCCAGCCTTTTATTGCATTAGACACATTAGATTGCTGACTTTTTCAAGGCCCTCCTAACAGGGAAAGTAATTTTATTTCCCACCACTCCCACCTCACCCCACCCCCTGCTAGGGGACACACCACAGTAAGCTCATATAACAGGGAAGTACAGCTGTCCACTAATTAGCCAGCCTATGGTAGGCTAAGCATGACACCATCATTAACAGGTGCCCAGCAGGAATCAATTGAACAATTGATAATTAAAAACCAAGTGCCTCTGATCCTAAACCAAGAAGGTTTTTAATGAGGTCCAACTGGAAACAAGGACAAGGAAATAGCCAGGGCTCTCTTTCAATCCCAGGAAAGGTTGGGCAGGTAATTGAAGCTCCAAGGTCACTGCTGTGATGTCTGCTGCCTTAACCAAAACTACCAAAATAACAGAAGTAGAATATATGTTGATTTGAGTTAGGGGAACTGGATTTAATTCCCAGATGTGTCATTGCTGCCTGTGTGACCTTCAGCAAGTCAGTTCACTTCTCTGAGCCTCAGTTTCTCTAACTGTAAAACTGAAAAGACTGCACTAGAAGACATCTAAGATCTCTTCCAGCTCAAAAATCTGTTGTCTGGTCATTCTGTGATCCTGTGATCAGTTTCTCTAATTAATGGCACTTCAGTGAGTACCCTCACATTGCCAGGATGCTAGGGTCTGCTGGGTTTAAGTAATAGTAACCATTCCATAGTAGCAGAGATATGTCAAGTGGTGACTGATACACCTAAGGCATGACCTCATCATCCACCAGGGTGCTCCCTGCTGACATACTTATGACTTATGACAATAAATGAAATAGCATAACAGAAAGAACATGATTCAAGCCCAATTTTTGTTAACTTGTTAGCTGCATGATAATGAAGTTATTTAACCTCTATATAACTCAGTTTCCTTATCTGTAAAATGGGATTAAATCATACCGGTAGTTCATGGGATTGTAGGCTCAAATGAGATGATGGATAGAAAGCATCATTTGAAATTTAAAGTCCTATGTAAATGTCAGCTATTATTATAATTTCGGATGCTAAATGGGTTGTGCTTTTAGACTCGCTTAGATAATTTATCCTAGAATTGCCTTTGTTTTAAACAAATCCTCTGGAATTGACAAGGCAGGATGGAGAGCAGAATCTGCCCCTCTCCAGGGGACATGATCACTTTGATAAAGTCATGTTGATCATTTGTGGTCGCTTCTTCCTTTTCTAGATTTAAATCTTTCATCCTTTTAATAATACTTTTATGAATGCTGACTATCCACACTATTAAATACAATGGGATAGTACCATTTGGTGATGGTTGCTCTAAGGGATGGGAGAATATCAAGTCACAGAGCTAAAGCTTAAGGGACCTCTGAAAACATTCATTGCTTTATGGATGAGGAAACTGAGGCCCAGGGAAATTAAGGAAACTCATCAAGTTCATACAGATAATGAATGACATAGCTGAGATTCGAACCTTGATCATCTGACTCTAGAGCCAACGCTTTTGAGTTATCCAAATTACTTCCTTATGGAAATGGTTTTAAATTACTCAGAGTACAGGAATGAATACAAAATGACTGCTGATTGTGTTTTTAAAAGATTGGTTCTTTCCCAGTGGGGATGAGTAAGTTTGTAGAACTATTTAATTAACACTGAACTGGGATTCAGGACACCTGGGTTCTAATCCCAGCTCTGCTGTTTAGTAATTGTATGGCCTTGGGTAAGCTAAACCCCTCTGAGCCTCATTTTCCTTATCTCTTAAATGGGGACAATGATGTCAGCCCTGAGTATCCTCACAGGGCTATTGGAAGTATTTAGTGGTGTAAGTGAAAGTGCTTTGTAAACTATAAAGTCTTCTATGAAATAAACCATACTGTTAAATTATAGATTTAGAGCTGGAAGGGACTTTGGGGCCATCTAATCCAGCTCTTTACTTTTGTATATGAAGAAACTAAGGTCCAGAGTGGTTATGACTCATCAATGATCACGCTGATTTAAAATGCTTGGAACTCAGTGTTCTTTCTAATGAGAAAAAACAAGAAGGAAGAGGGAAGGAGGACAAAAGGAAGAGAAGAAGAAATGGAGGGGGGAGGGAGATTAGAAGGAAGGGAAGGAAGGAAGAAAGGTAAGAAGGGAGGAAGGGAGGGAAGAAGAAAAGAAGGAAGAGAGGGAGGGGAGGGTAGTTGTCCCCCTTTCGAGGGACATATTCAACCCCATCCTTTCTCAATTTGAACTCATGCTGACGGTTCATAGTGGTTTCCTATAGGTCCATCCTGCCAATTCTGTTTACTTTCAGTTTCCTAAAGTGTGAAGGGAAATGCATGTCTGCAGTCATCACTAGAGATAGTGAGCACCATCCCTCTCTACTGATGTTTCCCATTTATTCAAATTAGTCAAAATAACATTGCGTGTTTGTGTGTGTGAGGGGCTATTCTGGAGCCAGCTCTTACCAGCTCTCAGAAATCAGCAAATGCTACAAATCAGGCCCCAATCTGTTGTTTTTTTGATTGTCTAGACATAAGAAGGTCATGTGAAAATGTTAATGATGCAGATCAAGCTTAGTTGTATATTGTGCATTTTCAGAGAGCTGGTTATTGAACATTTAGCAGCACACTCCTGCCATTAACTCTGAAATATGGAATATTTACTAATTAAGAAGGCAAAAGCAAGCATAATGGTAGCATAACATTTAATAAATAAAAAGCAAAATCAAGAACCATCAAAACACAACAGTCCATCCATAAACACACAAATGCACATAGCCTGGGAGGATCGGCAAAGAAGAGCGGGTACACACAATTAAAGAAATGTGTCAGGGAGGCACATGAATAATAATAAAACAAAACAAAACAAAACAAAACAAAAAAAAACTCCAACATGTTTGGTGGAGCTTGGGTGTTTATAATCTCTTTGAGGAGCCATCTATAGCATGTGTCACCTAAAGGTGACTCTACTTAGAGTATCTCTTCTCTCTTGTTGAATAAAGCCACATTGCCTTTCCTCTGCCATTCTTGGATGGCTGAAGCAATCTGAAACTCTTTTAGGTAACAATTATCTCAAGCCTAGAATCTGAAGAACTTACCAGGTCTCCTCTTTTTGCTATGTGTTGTGACGCTTTTTCATTGAAAAGCAGTTTTCTTTAATCCTGGGACCTGAAAAGCTATTCAAATCTTGTTCTCTATAGGTTTTGAAAGGATTTACCTTTAAGCTTTGAGAGGTTTTCCCCTCTTGAGCCATAGAGGACAGTGAAAGGCAAGAAGTCAAGTCAACCAGCATTTATTAAGCACCTACTATGTGCCAGACACTGTGATAAGTGTTCTGGATAAATAGAAAGGGAAAAAAAAAACAGGCCCTGCTCTCAAGGTGCTCACAGTCTAATAGGTTAAAAAAAAATGTAAACAACTCTGTAGAAATAAGGTACCGTGGGGATAATGATGATAAAAGCTACCATTTCTATGGGTGCCAGGCACTATGCTAAGTCTTTCACAATTATTATCTCATTTGATCCCCATAACAACCTTGAGAGATAGGGGCTATTGTTATCACTTGACAGATGAGGAAACTGGAGCAAACGGAGGTTAAGTGAGTTGCCCAGGGTCATACAGACAGTAAGAGTCCGAGGTCAAATTTGAACTCAGGTCTTCCTGACTCCAAGCCCAGTGCTCTATCCACTATGCCATCTAGCTGCCATAATATCAGAGGGAATGTACTATGATTAAGGAGCACTGGGGAAAGGCTTCTTGCAGAAAATGGGGCCACAGAGGCAAGTCTTTGGTAGGCTCTCAAGCAATAACAAAGCAAAGCAGTCTTTCCCCCAGTTTACTCCTGCTACCAAGCAGAGAATTCACCTTCCCTCCAGTCAGCTCCTTCAAACAACCGAGCTTTCTTCCAATCGCAACAGCTCCTTGCATGAACAGTAGAGCCTGTTTGTTTGTAGTCAGCTTTTCTCAACTTCTGTCAGCTTCTCAGCTCCATAGGTTTCTGTAGTCTATATAATATATTCTCTCTTCTGATGTTTTGACTTTTCTAAACATCTTCTCTTGTTAGCCTCTTTTCTTTCTCCTATACTCTGTTTTTTTTCCTGTCTCTGACTCCTAATCTGCTCTTACTTTTTTTTTTCAGCCAAAGACAAGGCTTTTTAGAACATCCATCATATTGACCAGACTCTTAAGGAATCTGAACATTAGTGAGCTATTGGCTAGATCTGCTCTTACTTCTGTACCTCAAATTAGGTCCTCCCCTAGCAATGACAAAACTCTAATTTAGGTCAGCTGTGAGACAAGTAGTACCTATACCACAGTCCTTTAGTGCCTAAGACATTCTTTGATTCAGAGTTTCCTAGCAATAAACTTCCAGGTCCTAAACACAGCCATGTGTAGACTAGCTGCTGGGAAATAATGACCCAGAGCCATTTAAAATCAATTTTTTTGCCTCTGAGGAGCAAGTTTTTACTTTGGACCTTTAAGAATATTCTGTATCTGTCCTCAAACACTTTCACGGGAGGGACAACTTTTCTCTTACATTCTCACAGCATTACCTATTTTGCTCTTCCCATTGGTTTTTTCTTCGTTTCACACAAAATGCCTCTTTTCTGTACTTTTTGGCAAATAAATTATCTATTTAAGAAAGGGGCAGTCCTTTAATTTGCACCATTGACATCACATATTTGCACACAAAAAGTAATATTATCTGACCCTTATATGGTATCAGATAATAAAATATTATCTGATACATACATACAGTTTTCAGGCAAAGTACTTTGCATACATTGTCTCATTTTAGCCTTACAGATACACCCATTTTAGAAATTATAATGGTAGAATTGTATAGGGGATAAAATACTGAGCTCGAGATACAAAGACCTGGGTTTGAATGCCTCCATGATACTAGCTATGTGACTAAAGGCATATAACTTAACCCTTTGGAGCCTCAGGTAACTCCATAGGATTTATCTACTATTTTATAGAAGGGTTGTAATTTGTCTCGGTGGAAGGAGTTCTTATATTGTTTTATGCACTGATCATTTTAGAGATCCATGGTGCCTTCATAGAAGGGGAAACTGAGGTTCAGAAAGACTTACCCATGTTCATCTAACTAATCTGCCCAATGTTTATTACTATTTTACATTAAGGTGAAAATGTACCATGTCCCAAATACTGTAAAAGAAATCAACTGACTGTCATCAGCACATGTAATATTCCTCTCAGTAATTAGTGTCTTTGAAGACTGGGATTAGAGTTAAGGTAAGGGAAAGTGATGTTAATAATGGAACTGAAAGTGTCAAGATATTGCCTGCCCCCATGGGTGACAAGCTTGCCATCTGAGCCTCAAAAGACTCATGAGCCTTCATCTGGGAGAACAGGAGGAGTGAAGGGAGATCTAAATTTAATGAAGGAGCAAAAAGGATGAGGTTCTGAAAGGCTGGTTGCAGGAAGCATAAGTGGAACAAGAAAAAAAGTTGCTGCCCAGGGCCAAGAGGTGAGAGGAGATGGCTGGAAGATTCTCTGTGACACCTGTCAGTGGCTGAGGTCAGCAACCTCGGCAGTCATTCAGCACAAACAAAATTGCCCTTGTCAGCCAGTGGGAAAGCCACATTGAGGGTGGCACAGTGCCAATACTGCATCCAGGAGGGGACGGACCTCCATCGCAGGCAATGAATATCTCTATGTGATCTTGAGAGGGAGGACTCTATCTTCAAGTTCTATGCCCAATGTCACTTAGTGTCACTTCCTCATCTAGAAGACCATTGTTATTGTTCAAGAGGGAGTGCGGTGTTGACCTGTCAACAAGTTAATTTGTGGGGTTTATTAAGCCCTTCCCTGACAGTGAAGGTCAGCCCTTCTGTCAAACAAAGACACTCTTTCCCTCAGCCTGAGCTGATTTTCCACACTGAGATTTAAACACTACAATGGGGCTCATTTTCTAATTCATCTGGCACCAGCTCAAGACCCCATGTGCAACATTCCCAGCAAGGGTCAACCTAGCCTTTTCCTACAGAGGACCAGTGAGTTGGAACTATAGGTAGTCCCAGGGCTCCATGGGTAGAGTGCGGGAGTTGGAGTCGGGAAGACCTGGGTTCCAATCCTCTCTCAGACACCTATTAGCTATATGACCCTGGGTAAATAATCTACCAGCTTTCAGTTTCAATTTCCTTATTTGTAAAATGGGCATTTTGTTGTTGTTGTTAAGTCGTTTCAATCATGTCTGACTCTTCTTGACCCCATTTAGGATTTTCTTGACAAAGATACTAGAGTGCTTTGTCATTTCCTTCTCCAGCTCAGTTCACAGAAGAGGAAACTTAGGCTAACAAGGTGAAGGGACTTGCCCAGAGTCACACAGCTAGTAAGTGTCTGAGGCTGGATTTGAACTCACAAAGATTCATCTTGACTCCAGGCCCAGAGTTCTATCCATTGTGTCACCTAGCTGCCTTTGGGGATACTTCTGTTTTTTTTTCTTTTTTTGTGAAAGATTATTGTAAAGTTGGTAGAGAGGTAAATTTGTGAAGCACTTTATTGGAGGAAGAAAAGAAGGGAGGAAATAAGAAATGGAAGAAGGAAAAAAAGAAGGGAAGAAGGGAGAGAAAGGAAGGGAAGAACATTTACTAAGTACTTACTATGTGCCAGGCCCTCTGAATACATATATAAGTACCTATCTTCAAAGAGCATACATAAAAGGAAGCTAAACAGGGGAGGAGGGAGACAAAGGTACTGGGTGGCAAGGGGTGACGTATGGAATTCAGTTTGGGGAGGAATGGCGAATGGCTTAGCAAGGATAGAGGGTGCATACCTCCAATGTGTGAATTCCAGAGCCAGAGTGAAGTGTCAGGATGAAGAGTTGGGGTATGGGAAAGGTGGTCCAGCGTGCAGCCGAGAGGGTTGAGATAATGGCCAATCCGTTTTACTTTTTATATTAACTTTGAAGTGTGCAAGTGTCAACCCCCCCCCCCCCCCCCCATAGCAGAAGGGAAGCTTCCTGAGGTCTGGAAATAGTGTGCTTATACCCCTAGCACCTAGACCACTTCTGGCACTTATTCAGTGCTTAATAGGTGTTTAATGAATTAATATGATTGAAATGATGTTGCCCTAGCATATGGGAATCCAACAGGGTGCAGACCTTTCTGGAGTGGGCTGATATCATATCTCTCTCTTAGAATATGTTTCCTCAAAAGATCACTTACATCTGAAAAAAGTTAGTCAGGATAACTAAAATTTGTCTCCTTTCACTCATCTTTCAAATACTGAGGAGAGAATTTTGTAATTTAGAAGCAGGATTTCGACTCATTGGACATCTCTGCTCCCCCTCAGCCACTGGGCTGGCCACGCACATCAGACAATAAATCTTTATAATCAGTCTGAGACTAATAGATCAGACTGGTGGATGGCCACTAAGGATGAAGAATGACGAGCTCCCTGTGTCTACCAAACAGAGGTTCTTGAGATCTGGTGGCCTGAGGTCCTGGAATATCTCACTTTGATTAGGTAGAGAAGTTTCCCTTGGAAATTTATTTTTATGAACAGCTGATCACCTTGGTCTCAAAATACACCAAAGGCCTTAACAAACCAAAGTTATGGATAGAAATGACTCCCCAGTTTCTTTACTCTATATCAGGGATTTGCAAAATGTGGCTGGAGGGCCAAATCCAAGCCACCTGTTTTTTGTACAGCCTGTGAAACAGGAGTTGCATTTACATTTTCAAATATAACTTTATTTAAAAATTTAAAAAAAAAATAGCTTGCAACAGGTCAGATTTGGCCCTTCTGTAAAATTGTAGACTCTTTCTAAAACTGTGGCTGTGGAAGAACTGTATCAGCTATGCAAACCACACCCATGTAGATAAACAAGTTCTCTAGGGAGAGGTGGAAAAGATGAATACAGTAGTGGTGATAGCAGTAGAAACCAGAATTTACAAAAAAAAAAAAAACTAGCATTGATATAATGTCTGGCACTGTGCTAAGTGTTTTTTACAAATATTGTCTCATCCTATACTCACAACAACCTTGTGATGTAGGTGCTACTATTATCCCCATTTTACAGATGAGGAAACTGAGGTAGACAGAGATTCAATTATTTACCCAGGGTCCCACAACTAGCAAGTGTCTGAGGCTAGATTTGAACTCAGGTTTTCCTGACTTCAAACCCAGTGCTCTATTCACTTCACCACCCAACTTCAGCAGCAGGACATTATCTTATCCCATCTTCACAAATACGTATGTTCTGGGTATTATATTTATTATTTATGTATTTTTTTAACTGATGAATGTATTATATTTATGAATTTATTATACTTATCCTCATTTTACCAAGGAAGAAACTGAACCTAAGAAAGATTAACTGATATGCCCATGCTCAGATAGCTAGTAAATGTCATTTACGGGCAGAGTTAACTAGGGTTAGGTAAATGGTGCTTGCTCTTATGGCAGCAGAGTTTACATGGGGCTGGCATTTGTCTTCTGTTAGCAGGAGATCTACTCAGTCCACTTAAGTAGTTGAATAATGGCTGGAATTCACCTAGATAAGATAGTCTTTACCCTTTAATCCTAACTAAGCTTTTCTAGTTGGGTGGGGTCCCACCCAAGATGGAACCCAATCTAATCATCAGTCCTGTCCTTCAGAGGCTACCTGGACCTAGTAACTAAATGAGGAAATAGAAAAGGAAAAAAAAAAACCTGGATTCTCCTGATAGTAATTGGTTTTTAATAATCATTTCTGTCACCCCTTAGGAGTATACCTCACAAATTACAATGTAGTTGCAATAGAAATAAACATCCCCATTAGGGTAGATTTTATTTCATGTTTTCATTGAATAAATTAGCCTTGTTAAGTGGAGTATGGTTCCACTTAATGAGGCCATTTTTTTGCCTCATTTTTACCTAGCCTTAATCACTGAATGGGCATTGCCTCAGACAAACTGAGACCTGGGAAAGACCTTAGCTTAAAAAGGCCAAAGTTTCCCACTGCATCCAGCCATCTCCAATCATCCTGATCTATTATCTGGCCACTGGATCCAGATGGCTCTGAAGGAGAAAGCGAGGTTGGTGACTCTGCACAGCCCTCCTTCACTTAAATTCAACTCACTTGAAAGTCATAGCATCACCTTCCTGATGTCATGGTCCGCTTCAAGAAAGAGGGACAAACAACAACCTGTGCATATTCTGAGCCACCCCCCCTGGGGACTCAACTCACTAGTTCCAGGTGGGAAATTAAGCTCTTTCCTTCCTTCCTTCCTTCCTTCCTTCCTTCCTTCCTTCCTTCCTTCCTTCCTTCCTTTTTTCCTTCCTTCCTTCCTCCCTCCATCCTTCCCTTCCTTCTTTCCTTCCTTCCTTCCTCCTTCCCTCCCTCCCTCCCTCCCTTCCTTCCTCCCTTCCTTCCTTTTTTCCTTCCTTCCTTCCTCCCTCCATCCTTCCTTTCCTTCCTTCCTTCCTCCTTCCCTCCCTCCCTCCCTTCCTTCCTTCCTTCCTTCCTTCCTTCCTTTTTCCTTCCTTCCTTCCTCCCTCCCTCCTTCCCTTCCTTCCTTCCTTCCTTCCTCCTTCCCTCCCTCCCTTCCTTCCTTCCTTCCTTCCTTCCTCCCTCCCTTCCTTCCTTCCTTCCTTCCTCCCTCCATCCTTCCCTTCCTTCCTTCCTCCTTCCCTCCCTCCCTTCCTTCTTTCCTTCCTTTCTTCCTTCTTTCCTT
>NW_020949772.1:2085965-2088926 GCF_900497805.2 Vombatus ursinus
TCTTCCCTTCCCTTCCCTTCCTCTCATGCTTCCTGCCTCCTCTCCCTACCTCCCTTCCCTCTGTGCACATAGGATGTTATACCCTTTCCTGAGGGTACAAACTGAGACCTGGGAAAGACCTTAACTTAAAAGGCCAAGGTCTCCTGCTGCATCAGGGGCCACATCTAGTTGTCCTGATCTATATCCTGGCACTGGACCCAGATGTCTCTGGAGGAGAGAGTGAAGAGCATGACTTTGCACAGCCCTCCCTCACTTAAATCCAAGTCACTTGCATGTCATGGCATCACCTTCCTGATGTCATGGTCTACTTTGAGAACAAAGAACAACCAACAACATCAGGAGAAACAATTGACTTTAGCACTTAGATAGATAGCAAGAGTCAATAATTAAAACTGGAAGTAGTTTGGCATTTCCTCTGTTGTGATCCAGTGAGCTCCAACTTAACCTTATCTTGCTGCAGACTCCTGTAGCTATACCTGGAGAGTGTTCAATTCCTTCCTCCTCCCCTTCTCTCTCTCTTCCTCTTCATTTCCTTCTCCCCCCCCCTTCTCTCTCTCTGTCTCTCTCTCAAGATTGAGTCCAAATGGCTGAGATCTTTCATATCTGACCAATGTAACTTCTTTGCAAGCAACAATTATTTATTTTTGACTCCAATGTTTAGCACAGTGCTTGGTACATGGCAGGTTCTTAATAAATACTTATTCATTGATTGGATCGCTGATAGTTTCATAGATTTTCTGATGGGAGGGGACTCAAGGGTCATCTAGTTCCTCAAATCTTCCCTTGTACATACCCTTTCAAGTGCTTGTCAGGCTGGGTTATTGTGCTTATCCCCAGAACCAAAATATTCAGTTAGGGCTCCAGTTAGAGGTCACATTCAAATGCACACGTTTTCTGACTCCAGATCTAGTGATTTTGCTGCTGTCCCACACTACTTTTAATTAAAGAGCCAGTTAGCAATGTTGCTTACTGATTTCCACCCTGAGAGACAGAGAAAGACAAAGACAGAGGGGACAGACAGAGACAAAGAGACAGAGAAACAGAAACAGGTAGAGACAGAGAGACAGAGAGGAGAGAGATAGAGACAGAAACAGACAGAGACAGAGAGACAAAGACAGAGATATAGAGAGACAGAGAGATAGGCATACAGAGACAGAGAGAAGAAGAAGAAGACGAGGAGGAGGAGGAAGGAGAGGAAGAGAGGAGAGAAAGTTGATTTCAAAAAGGAGCCTGTATATATTCAGCTCTTTAAATTGTCTGGAATGAAAGTGACCAAATATCTGTGCACAACTTCAAAGTCTCCTGAAGGACTTCTCAGAAGGAGGTTAAATAGAGCTGGCCGAGGTGGGGGCGGGGGGTGTTGGTGTGCACTGTGGGTGGCGGGCAGGGTGAGATATTTATTTTGTTTTTCTAACCATAAAAGGAGCTCAAACATCCAGGGATGGAACTTGAAAACGGCTGCTTGACAGTTTAACATAAACAATCTCCATGATGAAAGCACAATATGGAGATAATTATCTGCTCAAATAGATCTGCTGGATGCTAATGAGTGCTTGTCCGATCCATTAAACAGTCAGTTTGCCTGTGCAGTTCTCTTTAGTAAGCACAAATGACACATCTGAAACTTGAGTCAGTGTACACTTTCTTCCGACCCCTTTTCCTGTTCTAGCATCTTTCAGCCTAGATCAGAAATAGGAACTCAGTATGGCTGCCACACCAAATAACTTTGGACACTAAGTCATGAAATCTCTGAGCTAGAACGGACCCCAGGCAGCACCTAATCTAATTTGGAACTGAAAAAAATCTTCTCCATGACTCCCTCTAGAAGTGGTCACCTAACTGGGAACCTACTCCCTGACAACCTAATCTCTTCTACTTTTGCACAACTCTCATCAATGGGAAATTTATTTTTGTTTTTGTTTGTTTTTAAATTTCCCTCAGTCCTATATCTGTCTCTTGGAAATTTCCACCCATTACTCCTAGACATTGGATTATACTCAAGTCATCATCTACAGGAATACCTGTTATGTGACTCCCTGAAGTCTCCTTTCCAAGGTCTAACTCTCTGAAGACTTTTACCACACCTAGAGCTTCGACTTTTCACCTTACTTCCCCTGGCTTTACTAGGTGAGCCCTTAGCCTTATCTTGCTGGAAGAAGGCCTCTACGACAATGGCAACTTCTAGCAATCTCATTCCATGTCCCTGAAATGTGAACCCTTCTCTTCTCTTTCACCCTTGTTGTTTGCCCTTCATTCTCAAAGAAGACCATGGCATCAGGAAGGTGATATCATGACTTGCAAGTGAGTTGGATTTAAGTGAAGGAAGGCTGTGCAAAGTCACTGACCTCACTTTCTCCTCCAGAGCCATCTGGGTCCAGTGGCAAGATGGCATAGATCAGGATGACTGGGTACGGCCCTTTCTTTCACCTTTACTTTCCATAACACTTTAGGTGTTGTCCACCATTAGAACATACACTCCTAGAGGGAAGGAATGGTCTTGTTTATATCACCAGGATTTAATATAGTACCTGGCATATAGTAAGCACTTAATAAATGCTGTCTCTATGTATGTATCTATCTATCATCTATCAATCATCTGTCTACCATCATCTATCTATGTTTGTCTATCATTTCTATCATGTACCTATTTTTTGTTGTTGTTGTTTGACCATTTCAGTCTTGTCCAACTCTTTGTGACCCCATTTGGGGTTATCTCGGCAAAGAAACTGTAGTGATTTGTCTTTCCTTCTCAAGTTGATTTTATAGACGAGGAAACTGAGGCAAATAGGGTTAAGTGACTTGTCCAGGATCACACAGCTAGTAAGTATCTGAGGCCAGATTTGAACTCAAGAAGATTAGTCTTCCTGATTTCAAGCCCAGTGCCTATCCACTGTGAAACACAGAGGCCTCTATCTATCTATCTATCTATCTATCTATCTATCTATCTATCTATCTATCTAT
>NW_020949772.1:2088936-2093764 GCF_900497805.2 Vombatus ursinus
TATCTATCTATCTATCTATCTATCTATCTATCTATCTATCTATCTATTATTTCTCTACTCTCTATATGCCAAGACCTGTGTGAGGGACAATTTTGTGGTTGTTCAGTCATTTAGTTGTGTCCTACTCTTTGCAGAGGGAATTCACTAATCAGGAGGTTCTTTATATTAATCAACTCACATGCCCAGTTCTAGGTGATACAGTGGATAAAACAATAGAGCTCAGAATCAGAAAGATTTACACTTAGTGAATATTTGTTTCCTTTCTTCTTCCAATTTCCATACATACAAGAGAGTGTTACATAGTGGATAGCCTCAGAGTTAGGAAGGTCTGGGTTCAAACTCTACCTTTGAGGTATATGGGCTGCATAACCCTAGGCAAGACCCTTACTCTTTCAATGCTTCAAGACTCTCTTAAGATTTTAAGTCTCTAGGACTAGAAGATGTCAATATGTATTGGCAGAGAAAATTCCTTCATTGGGAGTTCACCTTAGGCCAGTTCAATCATAGACCAGTGAATAGAAGAATGAATGAATGAGTGAGTAAGTAAATGAATGAGTAAGATGGAAAGGAAGCAAGTAGTGAGTGAGT
The DNA here is from genome assembly GCF_900497805.2 of Vombatus ursinus. Classification (NCBI taxonomy): domain Eukaryota; kingdom Metazoa; phylum Chordata; class Mammalia; order Diprotodontia; family Vombatidae; genus Vombatus; species Vombatus ursinus. Next base: position 2,089,525 of record NW_020949772.1, read on the forward strand.
GGACAAGTGGGTGAGGAGTGGGAAGATCAATAAAAAATAAAACTATGTTTGAATGTCAAGACTCTACTCAGGGTACAAACTCATCCAAGAAGGCTTTCTCACTCAGTGAATGTCAGTCAGTCCATAATAAACACCACTGAAATGTCAGCTATTGATTGGGAAGAAGCTCGAATAATAACTTGATGAGACTTTGTGACCACTTGAGATTCCTACCTTCAGGGGGAGCGTGGCCAGGCAAGCAGCCTAGAAAAGGACTTGTTGATTCACTTTGTGTTACTAAATGAAAAAATCGATGGGAAAGGCTTCGGCACAATTAATAAAGCCTTCATGAGGAAAACAAGATATGAAAAATACCACTCTGTGAGCCGAGTGCATTTGGAAACAGCTGAAATGATGCGTGGCTGACAAGGATGTCAGAGGACTCCCATAAAATGCTGTGTGAGAAGCAGCGTGGATGACCAATTCACTTCCCTCCCACTCACATTAATGCAATTCAATACAATCCTGTTGAAGGAACTGGAGGTGTCAGTGTTTCAGAGTAATTAAAGGATGAAATTTGTTTTACTTGGCTACAGAAGGCAGACCTAGAAACAATAGGCTAAAGTGACTAAGAGGAAAATTTAGACTTGATAGAAGGAAACATTTCTTAACCATTACAGCTGCCAATCATTAGAAGGATGGAATCTATACAGGAATAACCTGTACTTCACCAGAGAAGGGGAATGATTCTGCCAAGGAAGGAAAATTATAAGAAGGTAGATTTCATGAGACACCTGTCCCATAATGCAACAGGTCTAATGCAGCGGGTCATCTTGAGGAGCAATGAGCTTCCCAGCCTTAGAAGTGTCTGAACAGAGGAGGGATATCCATCTATTAGGAGTACTGGGGGTGGGGGAAGGGAATAGTTTCTTATGTTGCTCTAAATGACCTTTGAGGTTCTTTCTAATTCTGAGATTCTAAAATAGTGCTTTGTATACCATTGGGGTTTAATAAATGTATCTTGAAAGGAATTATGGATTTACACATTCCCTCCTATCTAGAATGTGCTCTTAGCTCTGCCCTATAGAATTCCTATCTTCTGCAAAGCACACTCAGGTGTTACTTCCTACCCAAGGCCTCACCTTTCCCCATTCTCCAAGTTGTCACTATTCTCTCCCTCCAAAAATTACTTCCGTTACTTTATATGTACTTTGGATTTATTTGCTTTGGCATGCATTTCCCTCATAGAATATAAGCTCATTAAGGGCAGGGATGGTTCCATTTCTGTCGGTCAATCCCTACTATCCAACACAATGTCTGGTCTGTAATAGGTAGTTAAATGAATTTTTGTTCATAGGATCATAGGCTTAGAAGTCAAAGAGGCTGAAGAGGTCACTTAGACCAAACCTCTTATTGTATAGATGAGGAAACTAAGGCCTAAATGACTTGGCCCAGGTCACATGGTTAGTAAGTCTCGATATTGAATGGAGTGTTGTGATTTATGTGTTTCTATAATAGGATTCCCTTTGGGAGAACACAGGTTGTCATATAGAGAGATGTGGGGACCTGGAACATAGTTTTAGCCTGAGGCTGGACTTGGCTTTCCTTTTCCAATTTTCTTGAAGTCTGATGCTAGCTTTACTATGTATACACACACACACAAACACACATGTGCATGCATGTATACATATATGTGTATGTATGTATATATACTAAATAAGTATTAAGGAAATATTGAGCAAGAGTAGCTTTATGTTCTTCCCACACACCACTTGCTTGCTCAGAGTCAAAATCAGATATTTTTAATTCTCCTGTAAAAGATTTCCTTTAAAAAAAAAAAGTCAGATAGGTGAGAATGTTTGTTCAAACACACATGATCAAGTGTTTAAGTACACACATACTCATGTATAACACACACACACACACACACGCACACAGAGCAGCTTCCCTATTCTAGAACACTAGGCACATCCCTTGCCCTAACCCTGGTCTTTGGGGACATTACTTATTCAGGAAGCACACCACTATTAAATGTGTCACTGTCCATTAACACCCGCTTGAATCCTTTCTTTCCACTCAACTTCTGAAATGCCTAATGTGATTAAGAGTTTGCTTGAAAAGATGTTTCCAAGCCTCCAGTCTGGATGAATCTTTCTGAATGTTAATTACCCCACTTTTGACATGTGCCCTTGAACTGATGTGTTTTAATTTTTTTTTAATCCCCATCATTTATTGACAGAGGGTAATTAGTATGAAGAAGCAGATGACCGCCTTGTTTTGCACTATCGCAAGGAGTGCAGAGAAAGCTTTCTTATTCTATCTATACTCTCTTCAAATCTGAACCAACCCACCCATGATAGTTCAGACCACCCCTCTTCTGCCCCAATAGTTGTCTTCTCTTGGGCCATGTCTCCACTCCATGGTGTTCTTCCTTGGATTGGTGAGTTCCTTTCTTAAATTCCACTTGAGAATGCACTCACAGCAGCCACTATGTGCCCTTCAAACATGCACCAGCTCTTGACTCTCCAGATCCACATATCCATGTTGTTCAGGCACACCTACCTTCCCTAACTCTCCCTTTTTTTTAATTGAGATCTTCCCCCTCTAGAAAGTAAACTCCTTGAGGACAGGCACTGTCTTTCTTTTTGCTTGTATTTATTCTCCATGTTTAGCTCAGGATGTGGCCCCTTAATAAGAGCTTAATAAATTATCTGTCATCTACCTATCTATCTACCATCTATTTATCTATCTATTTATCTATCTATCTATCTATCTATCTATCTATCTATCTATCTAATCCTGTCCTATCTCTGGTCTATCTCTATTCTCTTGTCCACTGTTTGCTAGGAGTACACAATATCTAAATAACTATGTTCAAGTTTTGTCATCTGTAAAATGAAGGATCTATACTCAATAGCATCTAAAGTAGTTCATATGATCTTTTCCTAGGTCAGAAACTCCCTGATAGCAGAAGGGGAAAGCCCATTCTAGGCCCTCTGGGGAAGGGAGTCTATTCCCTGCTATCTCTACCCCCTACCCTGAGAACATCAGTGCTATAGACAGGACACTGGACCTTGGTCATGATCCTCTGAATAATTTTGCTAGGAAAGTTAAATATTTCAAACCTTTGGGAATGATGGCATCAAGAGCACCCTATGCTTCTCTATTTGAGCTTTGTGTCCTTGGTCTTCCTGTGAACACAAGGCTGTCCTACTCCAGGGCCAATTCCTGTCTTTCAGTTCAATTCAGTCAGTCAATAAGCATTTATCAAGGCTTACTAAAGGCCTGGGCACCTACGTGGTCCAGTGGGTAGAGTACTGGGCCTGGAGTCAGGGAAGACTCATTTTCTTGAGTTCAAATCTGGCCTCAGGCATTTACTAACTGTGTGACCCTAGGCAAGTCACTTAACCCTGTTTGCCTCAGTATCCTCATCTGTAAAATGAGCTGAAGAAGAAATGGAAAACCATTCTGTATCTTTGCCAAGAAAACCTCAAATCAGATCATGTAGAGTTGGACATGACTGAAAAATGACTCAACAAAAACAAAAAATTTTCTGGAGTAGCACACTTCCTTTTGCTGTTGTCTTCTTTATACTTTTCTTTCTTAATTACTGCTCCTTCTTTTGTTTTATTTGATTTTATTTTTGTGAGGAACATAGTACCTAATACCCTCCCCTTTCTATTTTTCTGCAGGGCAGGATAGATTTCTATACCCCATTGCCTGTATATCTTTTTTCCCAGTTGCATGTGAAAACAATTTTTGACATTTGTTTTTAAAACTTTGGGTTCCAAATTTTCTCCCTTCCTTCCTCCCCATCCACTCTCATCTAGAAGGCAAGCAACTTGATGCAGGTTATACATATGTAGTCATGCAAAACACTTCCATAGTAGTCACATTGTGAAAAACTAACTATATTTCCTTTCATCCTATCCCACTCCCCATTTATTCTATTCTCCTCTTTGACCCTGTCTTTCCTTAGGAGTGTTTGCTTCTGATTACCTCCTTACCCAATCTGCCCTCCCCTCTATCATCCCCCTGCTTTCTTATTCCCTTCCTCCCTACTTTCCTGTAGGGTAAGATAGATTTGCATTGCTACTCTCATTCTTTACCTTCTTGGTGCAGGAAGGGGGTGGGCAGAATACAATTTCCTGTATCCACTCCACCCCAACCCCTTAGCACTTCTTCCTGATATGAGGATACAACCTTCTAAAGGTTTCCTTCCTTCCTTCCTTCCTTCCTTCCTTCCTTCCTTCCTTCCTTC
>NW_020949772.1:2093774-2104430 GCF_900497805.2 Vombatus ursinus
TTCCTTCCTTCCTTCCTTCCTTCCTTCCTTCCTTCCTTCCTTCCTTCCTTCCTTCCTTCCATCCTTCCTTCCTTTCTTCCTTCCTACATTTCTCTCTTTCTCCTCCTCTTCCTCCTCCTCCTCCTCCTCCTCCTCTTCTTCTTCTTCTTCTTCTTCTTCTTCTTCTTGTTCCCTCTCCTTTCTCTCTTTTTCTTTCTTCTAAGATAAAATAGCAAATAGAAGAAAAGTCATAGTCTCAAAATCTTATCATGTCAAAATATTTGTTGATTTAAAAAATCTTCCCATATACCTCTCCCCTATTCCTTGATATTCAAATACTACTGATCATTTAATCAATTAATAAACATCTACTAAGTGTTTATTCTAAGTCAGGTACTGTGCTAAATGGTGTGGGAAGCTCTATTTGATGTTAGTGCTCTAGATTCTATGATGGATATTATCTTCTCTGTCCTAGATTTGAGAGAAACTTGCCCATCCCTTCCTCATTGAAGAATAAGTGTTGATATGAAGAAGAAATGCTGCCAGGGTGGAAGGGGCACAGGAATAGATTTTTCCTCCTGTTTTTCTCAGTGTCATAGAATCTCAGAGTTGGAATAGATGGCAGAGGTCAGGTCATGCAAATCATGTTAGCCAAAGAATTCCCTCTACAACATTGTGAAGAAGCATTCATCTGGTGTTTGCTTGAACACCTACAATGATAGGGAGCTCATTCCCACCCAAGGCAGCTGATTCAACTTTTGCACAGCTCTTGGTGTCTTTCTTTCCTTCCTTCTTTACTTCCTTTTTTTCCTTCTTTCTTTTCATAGAAAATCACTTCTTTGCAACTTCAACCCATTACTCCCTGTTTTGCCCTCTGGAAAAAAGTAGACTAAATCCAATCCTTTTTCCTTATTTACGAGGCCTTCAGACCCTTGAAGAATACTCTGCCATCATTCTGCCCATCCCTCAATGCTCAAGCTAAACATCCCAGTTCCTTCTACTAATTTTCATGGGGAATGAGCCCTTAGACTCTTCAACATCCTTGTTGGCCTCCTCTAAACATTCCTCAACTTAGAAATATTCTTCCTAATAAAAGGTCCCCTAAAGTGAAACCCAATCCTCTTGATTTGTTCTTACCAGGTCAAAGTATAATAGCATTTTCACTTCTATTATAGGAAGGAACCTGAAGAGGGTCTCATACTATGCCATGTCTTCTTTCAGATATGGAAGCCAGAAGACCAAAATATCTTTTTTTCCCCCCAAGTCTTCATCAACTCTGTCCCTCACAAAGATGGTGGAGTTTTGAATAATCATTCTCTCTTGATGAGAAAAGTTTTATGCAATGGGCTTTGGGATACAAGGGAAGGAAGGAAGGAGGGAAAGAGGGAAGGAAGGAAAGAGGGAAAGAGGGAAGAAAGGAAGGAAAGAAGAAGGAAGGAAGGAAGGAAGGAAGAAGGAAGGAAGGGAGGGAAGAAGGAAGGGAAGGTAAGGAGAAAGGAAGGGAGGGAGGAAGAATTTATCATGCACGTGTTTTGTGTCAGGCACTGCGTTAAGTGGACAATCTCTACTCAAAAGGAATTGACATTCTAATGAAAGAAAAGTGTCCACTAAAAAGAGTTGAAAAGGATGTGCATGGGGGTGGGGGGTGGGGGATGGACTTGGAGTTTAGAGAAAATCAGGAACCAGACTGGGAGGAGTGAAAGCAGGTTCACCTGGGCCACTCCACAAAAATGGAGGCTCCAGTAGGAAGTCACCGATAGGAGAAGGGGGTGGGGGATGTGCATGTTAGTCTCAAGGGAGGATATTCTGTGGTGAGCGGACAATGTGAGTAATAGGCTTTGTAGGGCAAGGAGGCCCCAGGACCTGAGGGAAGTTCCAGGATGAACTAGTATTAGACAGGACATGGTTTTGAAGTGCAGAGAAAACCAGGAACTGAGATAGCAGGGACTTTCCTAGTACACTGACCCCACAATGTCAGTACAGACCAACCTTCTCTTCCATTTCTGTGTTCTGAATACTTTCCCAAAGAGCTTCATACAGAGGAATGCTTTCTGAGTATTGCTTTGAGTCTCACTGAAGAGCTGGCATTCTATTCAATTGAACAAATATGTTGTTATTATGCTTCTAGATGGGGCAGTGGATAGAAAGCTGTACCTGGAATCAAGAATATCTTAGTTCTAATACAGTTTCAGACACTTGCTAACTGTCTCCCAAGGAAAGTAATTTAGCCTTTCTGGTTCAGTTTCTTCATCTGTAAAATGGGGACAATAAAATTACATATCTCAGGGCTATTGTGAGGATATGATGAGATAATATTTGTAAAGAGCTTTGCAGACCTTAAAACAGTCTATAAATGTTAGCAATTATTTTGGCTATTATTGTTATAAATTATTATTATTAACACATATTATAAGGCAGACACTGTTCTAGGTACTATGAACGTAAAGACAAATTATGAAATAGATTCTTCCCCCAAGGGATTTATATTCTACTGGAGGGTGGAGGGGCATAACATAGAAATAAAAACTATTAGAAAATCTTTTTATATTCATGGAACAGATTTCAAATTTTCAGTGTTTTACATGTATGATCTCATTTGAGCTTCATAACAACCCTGTGAAAGAGATATTGTAGATAGTATTGTCCCCATTTGACAGATGAGGAAATTGAGCCTGAGATAGGTAAAGTGATTTGTCCATGGCCATATAACTAATAAATGTCAGAAATGAGATTCAGATTCAGTCCTTTCCAATTCCAACTCCATCACTGTACTCACTATGAAGTGCTACCCTTCTATATGACAAAGGGACACACACACCCCCCAAAAATGTTAAAAGTTTGGCATTGAGATAAGGCTCCATGAAGAAGATGGAACCTGAACTAAGCCTTGAAGGGACATACCAGACATCTTGCATTACATAAGCCTTTTTGTTTTTAGTTTGGAAAGAGGGACATATATTTTATATTTATATAATATATATATACATATATATATACATACACATATATGTATATATTTACACATACACACTCACCACAGAATATCCTCCCTTAAGACTAATATGTATATATATATGTATGGATGTATGTGAGTGTATATATACATGTATATGTATATATATATGATTGGTTGTTGTCCATTCACAAAGAGGACCAAAATGACATCACTGTGTTGGAGTCAAAGAACAACATGTCTGATTAGACCAATAAGAGGTTGGAAGGCTATATTTGGAGTGGAAATGTCTCTCAATTTATGTATCTCACATTTCTTTTGAGTTACTGCAATTCTGCTTCACTCATAGACTACAGTGCCTTATTTGATATGGGCATGCCTTCCATGTCTCATAACCTATTCCAAAATTCTTCAGAGAGATCTTGAAAGTGTCTTTGTGTTGCTTCTTCTGACCTCTATGTGAGGGCCTGCCTTTTGTCTCCATAAAACAGTCTTTTAGGAAAATATATGTTTGGTATTCCAACAACATGGCCAGCCCATCAGAGTCTTGCAGTAGGGTTTGAATGCTTGGCAGTTCAGCTCAAGAAATGACCTAAGTGTCTGTTACCTTATCTTGCCAGGTGATCTTTACAATCTTCCTAAGACAATTCAAATGGAAGCGCTTTGGTTTCCTTGCATGGTGCTGCCATACTGTCTAGATTTCACAGGCATACAACAATGAGGTCAGCACAATGGCTCTGTAGACCTTCAGTTTGGTAGGAAGCCTAATACCTCTTCTTTCCCACACTTTCTTTTGGAGCCTCCCAAACACTGAGCTAGCTCTGGCAATGTGTGCAGCAACCTCATCATCTGTGTGTCCATCCCTGGAAAATATACTGCCAAGGTAAGTAAACTCATCCATAGTATTCAAAATTTCTCCATTTTCTGTAACTAATGGTTCCACATATGGATGGTATGATCTTGATGTTAATTGTTAGGCCTGAATTAGCACAAGCAGCAGGGAATTGATCCAAGCTTTGTTGCATCTCAGCTTCAGAGGCTGCATTGAGTACATAATCAACTGCAAACAAAATGTCATGCACCAACTCTCCCTCTGATTTAGTCTTGGCTAGCTGCAGCCTTTTTAATTTAAATAATTTACCATTGGTACTGTAGGACCTTGATGCCATGTTCATCTTCACTGAAAGCATCTGAAAACATCATGGTATATAAAGCATAGGAGCAAGTTCACAGTCCAAAGTGAAAGAGCATCATCTATTATCCAGAACCTGGGCAAGCATGCTGTAATGAAATTGATGTACAATACTGATGAACTTCTCTGGGCAACCAAATTTTGATTACATATAATATATAATATAGCATATATAATTTTAATGTATCATACATAATTTTAATTTAATGTAATCTTAATTCATGTAAATATATTCATTATTTGTATCAAATATGAACTTACATGTATATGAATTATTTTATTTCTATATATGCACGTGTATACATATATGTGCGTACATCTATGCATGCGCATACGCATGCATACATATGTATATGCATATGTGTACGTGTATACATGTATATGCATGTGCATATATACATATATGTACGTATATACACACATCCACATACATATGGAAAAAATCCATAACAGCAGACCTGAGAGAAAAAGGTTGGTTTGATTCCCACCATCATTTGTTCTGGGTTTCTCCTACTTCTAGTAATCTTACTTCAATTTTTCACTTTGTAGGATGAAGTATTTTCTCTCTTTTTCTCTTTTATGAAAATTCTTTAGATACCCACAATTCACTGTCTTGCTCATTATCATTATCTACTTTATTGTATACCCTAATGACAGCTGTCCAGACTAGCGTAACTTCACAATCAAGTCACACGGATGATCGAGTGGACATCAAACATTGAGAGAATGCTGTGAAGGCAGCTAACTTCTTGCCAGACCCTTGGGGCTGGGTTGAATAGAAGCCAAGTTCAAAAGCAAGAGTTCAGCAAAAACACCACTGGGGCTCATTCAGCCTTCTGTTTCCTTCAAGGAGCTGACATCTTGTTTCTGATGGGCATGGAAGAGCACAGCTAAAATGTCATTAATTTACAAAGGGGGACCTGCATGGGCTACCATCTGTGTCATCCCCTATCATGTGGAAACTGGATATAGTTTGGAAGGCTCTTTCACCAAATCTCTCTAGCTCATGTCCATGGTCACCAAAACACTGGGAACATTAGTATTTGGCTCATTTTGCTCTACCCAAATGGGCCTTCAGTCCTTCTACAAACACTTAAAAAGAGGATAGCTCCTATTCTGGGCTCTTTCCACAGCTTTCAAGGCCTATGCCAGTTGGGTTTGCTGAGGGTAGATAATTTTCCAGTAGCTTGGCTGGGGCCACTAGTGTCTAGCCTAAACCACACTGTATAATAAAAAGCTGCTGGGTTCTTACATCCAAAGGCATGGTTTAGAGGCACAGGGTATTTCCAATGTGTCAAATACAAAGTTTGAGTGAGTTTCTAGGGTGAAGAGGTTTCTGGAGCATTGTATCACAGAGAACTCTCCAGGAATTCAGTTTGTAGAAGGATGAAGCCATGGCTGGCCTTAATAATTCTATCAGGAGGATAATATAGACATAAATTAGTATATACAACATATGTAGGTCAAAGATTGGACCTCTATTTCATTGGTTCAGGGAGCTCCAGGAAGAGGGAACCACTCTATCAATGAAAGTTAGCACTTTCTCTGCAATATATTTTCTTAGAGAGTTTCCTAGAGCCCTGAGACATTAAGTGACATCCCCAGACTCACACAGTCAGTATATGTCACTGGCAGAATTTGAACCCAATTCCTCCTAGCTCCAAGAACTTTATGCCATACTCCCTCTCATAAAAATAAAAAAGTAGCTGTGTGACCCTGGGCAAGTCACTTAACCCCAATTGCCTAAAAAGAAAAAAAAAGAAAAAAAGAAAAGAGTAGGAATTGATGTGTGTGTGTGTGTGTGTTGCATTTTTGTAGGGAGAAGGGGGGAAGGTGAGGTACCAGAAGCTTGGGGGATTAGGAATAACCTCAAGTAGAAGGTAGAGCTAAATTGAGCAGGAATTTAGGGATTATAAACTGTAGGAATGAGGAGAGAATGACTTCCAGGCAAGGGAAATTCTCCTGGCCTGTCCAAAGGCCTAAAGGTTGGGATGGAATGTCAGAGGGACAACCAGAAGGCTAGTTTAGCTAGCCTATAGGTTTCATGGAAGGCACTAAGGAATAATAAGCAGATCTAACCCCCCTTCTCTGAATCTGTGTCATCTACCAAGGCTCAGCTCAGAGGCCCCCTCTGGGGTGAAACTTCCTTGATCTTCCCAGTTCTTAGCATCCTTTTACTCTCAAATTATATTACATTTACTTGGCTATGTATAATCTGTGTTGCCTCCATAGAATGTAAGCTCTATGAGGACAGTGACCATTTCATCTTTATCTTCATATATCTAGCACCAAGAGCAGTGTCTTGAATACAGGACAGAGAAAGAGGTCTGGATTTATGATTTTAATGATCTAGGGAAACTCCAAATGAGGAAGCTACCTTTGCCAATGTCATTTGGAAGTACATATTCTTTGGAAAAGTCCTAGAACAACGAGACATTAAATGACTTGCTGAGGATACTCAGTCAGTATGTGTTCATAGCTAGTATGTGTCAGAACCTTGAACATAGTAGGGACTTGAAAGAAATGATTGCTAATAGCCCATGATTTTGGAACATTCAGATTTTCGCCTTTTTCTGAAGTCCTTATTTACAAGCTCATTCTCTGAAGACTGAAATAACTTTCCCCTCAATCTTGGTCAAACCACATTTAACCTTACAAGGCATTCAATCTAAGGTGAACCCCTGCCTATTGTGTTCCACTCAAGCAAGTTTGGGTAGAGGTAGATCCTTTATCTAGATTGTCCAAGACTAAGGGTGGTTGTGTAGAGGTAGTCTCTTTGTCCAAAAGTGACATGATATCACTCTCTCACTCTCTCAGCCTGTCATTGGAATGAGCCCACTTCTCATTGGAATATTCATTCTCTCAGTAATTGTTAACCAATCAGAGTTGATTACCACCCTTTGCTACATCCACTATTCTTACCCCCCACTTAATAGTATTTTATTTTTTCCATTTACATGTAAAGATAGTTTTCGACATTCACTTTTACAAGATTTTGAGTTCCAAATTTTTTCTCCCTCCTTCCTCTCCCTCCTTCCCAAGATGGCATGCAATCTGATATAGGTTACACATGTACAATCATATTAAACATATTTCCACATCAGTCATGTGAAAGAAAAATGAAAACAAAAGGGAAAAACCATGAGAAAGAAAAAAAAGAGAAAACAGTATACTTTAATCTGCATTCTGACTCTATAGTTCTTTCTCTGAATGTGGATAGCATTTTCCATTGTGACTCTTTTGGAGTTTTCTTAGATCCTTGCACTGCTGAGAGGAGCTAAGTTTATCAAACTCAGGCATCGCACAGTGTTACTGTGTACAATGTTCTCCTAGTTCTGCTCACTTCACTCAGCATCAGTTCATGTAAATCTTTCTGGGAACACCCACTTTTCCAAGGGCATATAAGCCATAAGCCTACCACCATGAGGGCCTTTGACATTCAAGAGTGCCATTGACCTCTTTTATTAATAAAATGCTAGTATCATTAATAAAATGACTAATTACCCAGAAATTATGTCTCTTGAACTTTCAAACATCATAGTCTAAATGATTTCTTGCTGACTCAAGTTGTGAAGTGCCCTGAATTTTGTAGGAAAGTCCCAGGCTCATTTAATATGATCATGCAACCAAGGTATAGGTACTTCCTTAAACTAATAAATATTGTCTATTATTATTATTAACAACAATAATAGTAATTTGATAGCATTTATATAGCACTTTAAAGTTCGCAAAGCATTGTATGTATGTCATCTCATTTGACCTGAGACATTGGTTCTATCATTCTCCCCATTATACAGATATAAACTGAGGAGAACAGAGATTAAGTATAGAGCAATAGACAGGATTTCAATAAAAGCATCTGATAACAGTTTTTTACTGCTTTGGGTATCAATCTGACATTGGTCTTTAGCCGCAACATCCACATGAATAAGCTGTACCCAAGATGTCTATGGATCTCTGTTGTTTGTCCTTCATTCTCAAACAGGACCATCATATTAGGAAGGTAATGACGTGACTTGGAATTGAATTGGATTTAAGTGAGGGAGGGCTATGCAAAGTCACCAGCCTCACTCTCTCCTCCAGAGCCATCTGGGTTCAGTGTCAAGATGTAGGTCAGGATGACTGGAGATGGCCCCTGGGTGGTTAGGATAAAATTGGGAAAGAAGAAAGGAAAAGAAGAAGAAAGAAAGTAAAAGGAAGGAAGGAAGGAAGGAAAAGAGAGAAAGAGAGAAAGAGAATGAAAGACAGAATGAAAGGGGGAGAGAGAGAGAGAGAGAGAGAGAGAGAGAGAGAGAGAGAGAGAGAGAGAGAGAGAGAGAGAGAGAGAGAGAGGAAATCATTTAATTTCCTACAGACTCTCTCCTTGGACCAGTGGAATCTTTCTGGTTGTTTGCTGGTGAGAAGGGACAAGTGTTGCAAATATGCAAGAAACCAGCCAAATGTGCTATTGTGTTTCAATCAGTCTAGTGCCCACAACTGGAAAGATTAAAGTGTTACTGTCTTAGCAGATGGGAAAGTGTTTATTTCTCAGCCTAAGCCAGGGCAAGGGCTCTAGGCAGCCTTTTGTTTTTAGAAAGAGATTATCATTTTCAAAAGGAGCCTGGCAAATTTAATTACAGACTTTGTAGTCCCCTTTTCTTAAGGAGAAGATATTATTCTACATACAGGCTGCATTAGGAGGGAACGTTTCTTTTAGATGGAGAATTAAAGGCGGATTTTAAAATGCAAATTCGCTTTACATGAGTATCCACTAAATCAATTGTCAATTGTCTATCCCAGAAGAGGGGACTAGAAGCATAGAAACACAGACTCTCAGCGCTGGCAGGGACCTCAGAGGCCATCCGATGCAACACCCTTAAATGCCAGTTAAGGCTCTGAGAAACTTCCAGCCACCACAGCTCTGAGGCTTTCCCCTCCTTTCTTCTCTCTCAGTGCATGTCAGGCCCTTGGCTTCAGTATCTCAGGTCCACAATAAACACTTATTAAGCACAGTTCACAATCTGCACGAGGCCCGGTGGTAGCAGGATCCAGGAATGCAGAGACAAAGGAGGTTATATCCTGCAGCGGGGAGGGAGAATGAAACATGGGCACAGAAAAGCCCAGGGACTGGTCTTGCCACGTCATTGATATAAGGAACTCCCAAATGAGAAAATTCCCTCTGTCAATGCAGTTCAACACCTTTTTTGCAATTTAGAAGCTTAGAATTGCTTAGATTAGAGCAACAAGAAGTTAAGTGAGGTTTCCAGGATAGCTTAGAAAGTTCGTGTCAAAGCAAATGCTTTAAAACTAGAACCTGGGCTTTCTTAGGTCTGAGACTAGTTTGCTATTCATTTAGTGCTACTCATTACCTAAGTGACCTTCACTTTTCTGGGCCTTAGTTCTCTTATGTATAAAGTGAAAGAGCGAAACCAGGTAGCTCTGACTCTACTCTACGTCTTATCACCCAATGAATCCATGTGTTGAACAAAACCACACCACAAACAAGGTTCAGAACAAACTACATAATTTTTGCAAATATCGAAATCAAACAGGTGATGAGAGGCAGTCTGGCATAGTAGATAGGGTCTTGTATTTGGAGTCAGTAAGACCTGGATTCAACTCTCATAGCTGACAGCTTTGTGACTCTAGGGAAGTCATTTAACCTCTCTGTGCCTCAGTTTCCTCACCTGTAAAATAATGGTTTAGCAGTTAAGACATTGGTGCTGAGGTCAAGAATGGCCTACATTTGAGTTTTGCCTCTGATACTTATTAGCAGTATGGACATATCAAGTCACTTAAATTGTCTGAGCCCTAGTTACTTATCTGACAAATATTTGCATTTACTAAATCAGGTTTGTTATCTCTTAAAATGGATTCAATTAAAGAGTATTCATTAAACACCCACTAAGCACCAGGAACTGTGTTCAACATGGGGTTACAAGTACAAAGAATGAAACAACCCCTCGTATTCTAAAGGAAGAACAAGATACGCACACGTACCTGTGTGCATGTACACACACACATAAAGAGAGAGATGTATCTATCTCTATATCTATCATCTATCTATGTAGCTAGCTAGCTATATTTTGTGCTCCCCCCCAACACTCCCTTTAAGGTGTTCTTTTTGGATTAGGAGTCTGGAATAGACATTCTCTATATCTATATCTATATATCGCTCTATAAGTCTTGTTCTCTTATATATGTATATTATATATATACATATGTACACACATATACTTAATATATACATACATGCATATACACATATGAATGAGAAATCAAGAAAGACCATGCAGAAGATGGTGCCTGAGCTGCATTTGGGAGAGAGGGATTCTATGAGATAATGGTAAAAAGGGAACCCATTTGAGACACAAGGGTCAGCTAGTGCAAAGGGGATGGAGGTAGGACTTGGAGGGCCATGTATGAAAAATAGAGAGAAAGCCAATTTGACTGGATGGCTGGGGCCAGCTTGTGTAGGGTTTTAAAACCAAACAGAGAAACTTATGTTTGATCCTAGGGGCAATAGAATACCACTGGAGTTGACTGAATAGCT
>NW_020949772.1:2104440-2128086 GCF_900497805.2 Vombatus ursinus
CCAGACACTATGTTAAATGCTTTAAAATTATCATCTCATTTGATCCTTATAACAACCAGGGAGAGAAGGTGCTATTACTACCCCCATTTTACAGATGAGGAAACAAAGTCAGACAGAAGTTAAGTGATTTATTTGGGGTCAACCAGCTAGTAAATGTCTAAGGTCAGATTTCAACTCAGGTCTTCCGGACTCTAGGCCAAATGCTTCTTGAGGTAGCTTATCCTACTGCTAGATACCTACAGTTGTTAAGAAATTCTCTGCTATTTTGAATCAAAATTGGTTTCCTTGTAATTCAAGTTATGAATAACACTTTGATAAAATTTGACAGTAGCAGGTTCAGGATTAGAGCCAAAATGGTGTTCTTTCTTCCCTGTGTGACCTCGGATAAATTACTTCTATTTCACCTCTGATACTTATGACCTGTGTGACCTTGGATAAGTTTTTTTAGCCTCTCTTAGCCTCTGTTTCCCCATCTGTAAAATGAGGAGGGGTTTAGCTGGATGGTTTCTAAGGTCCCTTCAATTCAATTCACTAAGGATTTATTAATCATCTGCTATGTGCCAAACACTGCTCTAGGTATTAGGCATACAAAGTGAAAAAGTCTTTGATCTTAAGGAATTTACTTGTTTACATTGTACTCTGAAACAAGGGAAGCCCCTTATAGGCAGTGACTATTCTATTTTGGTCTTACTGTCCCCAGAGAATGTAATAATCCCTATTCAAAATGAGCTTCTATTATATTGAGGGAGTCACATAGTGCCAGGCACTTATTAACTGTTCATTGATTTTTTTTAAATACTAGGATGATACATCATGTGCATAAAACATAAGACATATACATAGTAATACAACAACATTTCAACAGGGAGATGGAGGTGGGGGGAGATCCAGAAAGGGCATTTATAGAAGATAGGACCTGAGCTGGGATTTGAAGGAAGCTAAGGGATCCTATGAGGTCATGGTGAGGAGGAAGTATATTCCAGGCATGAGAGACAGCCAGTAGAAAAGAAAAAATAAACAGGAAATTGAAGCTTGTTTATCAGGAATGGGAAGCAGTTTGGCTTGACTTGATGAAGAGCCTATGATACAGAATGATATGAAATAAACCTTGATTCCTATGAACCCAGGGCCTCTGACTCCCAAGACCTGTGCTCTTTCTACTTTACCAAACAAATATGATGCCCTACAAATTCGAACTACTCAATAAATATTAATAGATATTATTTCACCCGATTGGATCTTGAGGATTTCCTCCATCCTATTCCAGTGGGCCTATAAGGGCCTTCTTCTCTTAATCTCTCAGCAGCCCTTTCTCTTGATCCAGCTCTGCTTTCTAAACCCCAGTTCTGTAAACACAATTTAATGCTCTATGCTGAGAAAAAAAAAAAAAAACGTGGTTATGTAAAAGAGCAAACCAACATCCTGAAGTCTCTTCATTGTGTAGCTGCTGAAGTAATGCCTGGAGGGACAGCAGCATCTGCTGTGAAAATTAAAAATAAAAGCCGCTCTTCTTTTTGCACAGAGAGAGACTGAACATTTCAATACCTGATTCATTGCCTTTAAGGGGAACAGATCTGCCTGCAAAGTTTGTCTTAGCTTGGAAACAGCCTGACTTCTTATGTCCTCCCTTTTACATACTCCATGTCTCAGCCCAACTTGACATTTCTTTTCCTGACTCCATGCATTTGCATAAGCCAGCCTCCACGGTTGGAATGGACTGTCTTCTCCCTTTTGCCTCTGAGAATCATTATTTCATTTTGTGTCCTGGGGAGAAGACTGGCAAAGATTACAAATGCCATTCCCCATAATGACATCTCATACCACTATTTTTGCCCCATTTCATGACGAAAACTGCCCCATTCAGTGGCTGATTATCCAAGCAACGGAAGGGGGAAGGGAACAAGCACTTATTAAGTTCCTACCGTGTGCTGGGCACCGTGCAATTAACAGTCTGGGAAAGATGGCACCAAAAGCCAGCTGATATCCCCTTCCTTTTTTGTTTTTTTTTAAGAGGATGCCCATTAAAGTAGAAGAAGTTCGTATTAATTTTCTAGCAGGTAGCATTTAAAACTCTTCATAGTTCGACTTCAAAGGACCTGGAGTAGGAGATATAGGGTAGCTCCTATCTATGTTCTTCTGTGAAAAGTCAGGATCAAGAATAGGCCTGATTAGCACCTCTCCTGTGAATTATTATAGAACCCTTGGGGTTGAGTCCTTTCTTCTCTAAGACAATGATTCTTTTCATCTCTGACTTGTGACCCCAGACACTTGGTGACCCGCCTTCCTTCCCTTCCCAACATGTGTGGTCAATCAGGCCTCAAGGAAAGCATCATTAGGGTAGGAAACAGTTCAACTGGATTAAATGAAAGAGTGATAAAATTTAAACAATAAGCATCTGTCTCTTAACAATGGCAACCATCAATTTCCCCCTCTATCTCCTCTGTAGTGGGGAAGATCCTCATTCTTGCTGGTTCTTTTCAAAGAGTGAGAGAAACAGTAAGATTACAGTGAATATAAACATGCCAGCCTCTGCCAAGCACAGGGAGGAGGGTAGATTCAGACCTTCATGGAGGTCTGTGCTAGCTGGGAGGTAGGCTTCTCACTTGTTGGCCCAGTGGCTACAGAAATCTTCATCCCACGCCCATACGTTGTCCCTCATTGCTCGCTCATGGGCTTGACTGAACAGAAATTCCTTTTCCCCTTAGTTATTATTGCTATGTTGTTCATTCTTGTGGGCTTTTACTGCTAGGGGAGGAGCAGAATGATTCCATGCCCACCACAGAGGCAGGCCAAAGCATGGAGAGGGACCCTCCCTGCTTCTACCATGCCCCTATAGGCAAAAGCCCCTACCCTTTACCTTGAAACCTGGGACCAATAACATCTCTGCACTGTCTTGCTTGAGACCATTGGAAAAATTGTTCAGGACTCACATACTCTTGACTTCAAATCCTGGGAGATGCTGAACATGGGGAAAAGAGAGCAGTTTCTCAATCGTAGGTCCACAGTTTACCTTTCTGTGTACAGATCACACTAGTTTAATTCCTGTACTCTGTACTTAAATGGGTCTATTAGAATCATAGTATTTTAGATTAATACATTTAATATATGTATTTAAATACACAAATTTTACATAAACCTCTGTATTTTACATCAAGGTAGGACTATGAACTTGAAGTCAAAAGGTTGGTTTCCAAATTCTAGTTCTATTACTTATTGCTAGTGTGACCTTGGGTGAGTCATATCCTTTTAGGACCTTATTGTACTCATTTATGAAATGAGTAGTATGTAATGTCTCTTCTAATTCTAAATCTATGATTCTATTAATGGACCTTTGGGGCCATTTAGTCCAATCCCCTCCTCCTAGACATAGGGAAACTGAGGAACAGAGAAATTAAGTGAATTTCACAAGGGCCACATAGGAGGTAAATAGCATAGACTTTGAACCTAGATTCTCCTCCTCCAATATTAATGCTCTTTTCATTCCCTGGATTTGACGTCTTTTCTTTCCTCTTCATGTCCAAATACAAGCCATGCTCTAAAAATGGAATGTGGAGTCCTTCCTCACCTCTGTCTCTCAGGATACTTAGCTCAGATCACCTTCTACAGTAAGTTTTCTCTCATCCTCCAGATGAGTTCTGTCTCCTTCAGATTCTGTTTAGTTTATTTCTTTGTGTGTGTTTTACGTGTCTTTCATCCCCAGATGAATGCAAGGTCCTTGAGGACAGGAATTGGTTCATCTTTTTTTTTTTTTTTTTTTTGCCTAGCGTAATGTTATTCCTATAGCAGTTATGTAATAAATGTTTTTTGAGTTGCTGAACTTAATTGAATTGGAAATTGGAGAGGATACTCTGTATTTAGCCTTGTAGCTCTACCCAGCTGGATAACCACCATCATTTTCATCAAGTTGTTGGTTTTTAAGTGAGCTGTCTCCTCCTCCTTGAGTCTGGCAAGGTATTTGGTTGGCTGCTTAGGGAAAGAATCTCATCACTGGATCTGAGGGACTTAGAAACTGGGCCATCTTGGAAAAAAGAACACTGCCAACAGAAGGGAAAGTGAGGATAAGGAAAATGTGATAGTAAAAAAAAAAAATTTAAATTTAAAAAAACCCTGGAGGTTATGGGCTTCTTAGATACCCATAAAGTTGAGTTTGGACAGGCTTCCTCTGCCCTGGATAATGGCTATGCCCCTTCTTCCTACCTATTTCTGAAGACTTCCATATTCCACTATTGTGTTCTGCTATTCACCCAGCTCCTTTTGAATTAGAAAATTGTACTAGGTGGACACTGAGGTCCTTTCTAATACTGCATTTCTGGGATTCTAAAATACCTAGCAGTTTCTTGTCCATGATTTAAGAGACTATTTTTGTTGTTTTTGTTTGTCCTTTGTTCTGGAAAAGGACCAATGACCTCAGGAAGGTGATGCCTTGATTTGCAAGTGAATTGGATTTAAGTGAGGGAGGGCTGTGCAAAGTCACCAGCTTCTCTCTCTCCTCCAGAACCATCTGGGTCCAGTGGCAAGATATAGATCAGGAAGATTGAAGATGGCCCTGGATGCAGTGGGAGACTTTGGCCTTTTTAAGCTAAGGTCTTTCCCAGGACCCAGTTTGTCTTAGGCAATGCCCATTCAGTGATTAAGCTAGGTAAGAAATGAGGCAAAAAACATGGCCTTTTTTACCAAGTCAAAAAAACCCAAACATCATTCTTGGAGGGGAAGACCCTCAGAGTTTCTGGTCAAAACAGAAACAATTGCTATTTATGCTGTCTCTGAGCCATCAGGGTCCAAACAACAGCCAGGTGGGGCATGGTCTGGGACCTATTGTTGGTCACTCAATGAGAGCCAGAGTGATTTGGGTTTAACATACTAGACTTGAAATAAACCAATCTACCAGAAAACAAAACAAAACAGAACAGAACATCCAAACAACACATTGACCACATCTGACAATATAAGCAATTCTATATCCATGTTCCCTTCCTCACCCCCCCACCTCTGCAAAGAAAGGAGAAAGGTATATTTTCTTGTCTCTTCTTTGAAGCCAAGCTTGGTCATTATAATTACGCAATCTCCAGTTTTCTTTTATTGGTCCTGCCCTCTGTATTGTTGTAATCATTATATATTTTATTACTCTTTGTGGTCTTTTTATCTGTAATAGGAGCATAATAAATTTGTTGTTAAGTCGTTTTAGTCATATCTGACTTTTTGTCAAATAACCCCTTCGGGAGTTTTCTTGGCAGAGATACTGGAGTAGTTTATCATCTTCTTCTCCAGTTAATTTTACAGATAAGGAAACTGAGGCAAACAGGATTAAATGACTTTCCCAGGGTCACATAGCCAGTGAGTGTCTGAGATCAGATTTGACATGTTCAAGGCCAAATTTCAACTCAGGACTTCCTGACTTCCAGTGTTGTATCCACTGAGCCACCTACCTACCCAAGCATAATAAATGCTCATTGATTGATTGCTGATTTATTGTTCTGTTCATTTCATTCTGTATTAATTCATTCAAATTTCCCCATATTTTTCTAAATTCTTCATATTTGTCATTTCCTACTCCATGACAATATTCTATTAGATTTATATACCACAATTATTTTAGCTATTCTCTAGTCAATGGGCTTTCATTTTGTTTCTAATTCTTTGCTATCCCTCAAAAAGTCACTATGAATATTTTCATACATTTAAGGTGTCTCTTTCTGTCTTTGACTTCCTTGAGGTAGATGCAAAGCAAATATTCTATAATTTCTCAGGGACAGAGCACAGAAAAATGACCCAGTGAAACTGAAACAGTTTTCATGTAAAGAAAAACCAGGGCAAAAGAGATCTTTGTCTTTGGCCTGAAGCCTTCACCTTTTCTAAAATTCCCTGATCCCTGATTCTACCTCAAAGCCCTGATTCTCTCAAACTTACTCTTTTTATACCAAGTACTGAGCATACTATGACACATAGTAAGTGCTTAATAAATGCTTATTTAGAGAGAGAGAGAGAGAGAGAGAGAGAGAGAGAGGGAGAGGGAGAGAGAGATACAAACAGATAGACAGACATAGATAGGCAGAGAGAGACAGGCAGACATAGAGGGAGACAGAGACAGAGGGATAGAGACAAAGAGAGAAAAACTGAGAAAGACAGAGACAGATAGACAAGATGGACAGAGAGAGACAGAGACAAAGAGAGAGAGAGACAGACAGACACAGAAAGGGACAGAGACAGTGACAGGTAATCTCACCCTTAAAGAGATGACAGTAAAATAAGATTTCTAATGTGTCACACTTTGGAGACCTTTGGCTCAAGATATTTCATTGTCCCCATATCTGAGCCTCCAGGAAACAACATAGCAGAGGAGAGAGGTGGCAAGGATGGGGGTGACACCAGAGTTATGGCTCAATGATTTGGTGATTCCCTTGTCTTTTCAACTTGGCAGGCTACCAGTAAGTGTCACTATGATCTTGGTTATAGAGGAACTTCAGAAATGAAGATGACAGGCAACAGAGGGTATAGGGAGGGTGGAGAGAGAGAGAGAGAGAAACTGAAGATCAAAAAGCCTGTGTGTCATTTGTAAGGTACCTGTAATTGGATTCAGCTCACCCTGCGGCCTAAGTGCCAGCCTGCTCGCATCTTTTAACAACATAAGGCTTCATTGCTCATCTATACTAATCCCTCCACTTCAGAGGATTTTTAATTGAGGGGATTGAGGGCTAAGCCCTAATGATGGGGGTCTACTTCTTATTCTTCTTCTTAATGAGCAGAGTGGTATTCCTGGCATGGCTTTCTCTGTAAGTCTGATGAAGAGAAGCTAATTTGCAAAGTCTTTTTTTTCTTTTTTTTTCCCATCAATAGATTAGTTTTCCACAGTTCCCCAGATACCAAAGCCACAACAAGCTCAAAGGGAAGGCAGCAAACCTAGAAACACAAATGAATACAACTGCCCTCCATGATGTGTACAAACACTTCAATCCGAAGACCACCATTGATACTTTCTACATCACCAAAAAGAAGCATTCAAATGGAAATTGGCTTTGGGAATGAGAAAGGTCAAGGTACCATCTTGCTATTGGGCCATTGGACCAGATGATCCTTTCAGATAAAGAAAGAGCCTTGATTCTCAACTCAGAGCATCTGGGTTCAAATCCTGGCTCTGCCATTTAACTCTCTTTGTGATGTCGACGTTGCTTCTGTTTCAGATTGTATCTGAATCCAGTTTAGGAAAATTTGTTAAATAATTCCCTTGTCCCAGGAAAGAGCTGTCTAACTAAATTCCTTAGTGACTTCTGACGTCTCACCTTGATTCTCTTTGCAGAAAGATCACGGCTACATTTAGCTTTTGGTCAAACTATTCAAAAGACTTCATAACTGATTTGCGACAGAGATATAACCTAAGTCCTCTCTCCACCAATCAATTAACTGCAAATCAAAAAGCCTTGACTAAGTACCTGTTATGTATCAAGCCCTGTTTTAGGCTAGGGAGAGAAAGAAGTGAAATAATCTGGGAGACAACATGTATATGTATGTGCATATGCATTTGCATATGTAGTTCAATAAACATTTATTAAGTACCTACTATGTGCCAGGCATTGTACCTTTAAGGGCTAGAGATACAAGTAAGAAAAAGAGGCAACCCCTGCCCTCAAGGAGTTTACAAACTAATGGGCAAAGACAACATACAATTGGCTGAAATGATTTGAGGAGAAAGTGACAAATGTTGGAGGGAATGTGGAGAAAGTGAGACAATAATTCATCTTTGGTAGAATTGTGAATTGATCCAATCATTTTGGAGAGCAATCTGGAATTATGCCCAAAGAGTTACTAAACTGCTTATGCCCTTTGACCCAGCCATATCACTTGCAGGTCTATTTCCAAAGATGATTAAGAAAAAATGGAAAGAGAAGTATGTGTTCTAAAAATACTTATAGCAACTCTTCGTAGTGGCAAAAACTGAAAATTTTGGAGATGCCCATCAACTGGGGAATGACTGAACAAATTGTGGCATATGATTGTGATGGAATATTACTGTGCTGTAAAAAATTATGAGCTCAATGATCTTAGAAAAAAAAAACATGGAAAGACATGAAACAATGAAAAGTGAAATGAGCAGAACCAAGAGAATGTAATGACAATATTTTTTTTTCTGTTTGTTTGTTTGTTTTTACCTTTTGGGTGAGGCAATTGGGGTTAAGTTAGTAAGTATCATGTTTCTGAGGTCAGATTTGAACTCAGGTCCTCCTGACTCCAAGACTGGAGCTCTATCCACTGCACCACCTAGCTGCCCCCTGCAATATTGTTTTAAGGACAACTCTGAATGAATAAATCATTTTGACTATTATAAAAACCCAAATTAACTACAAAAGACATATGAAAGAAGACACTATCTGCATCCAGAGAAAAAGCTGATAAATAGAAGTATGTGTAGAATGATTATACACACACATATATATGCATACACATATATGTATATATTTATACATATATATATACAGACTTGTATATGTGTATATATATGTGTGTGTATACACACACATATACACACAAATTTCTGTATATGGTAGCCATCTCTAGGGCAGGAGGGGAGAGAAGAAAAAAGGAAAAAAAATAAATTTACATGATAACTTTATTATATATTTAAAAGGAAAAGCAAATTGTACATAATAGATTTGTAGTTTCATCTTTTTTATTGTTCTATGTTATGGAAATGATTGTTTTATTCCATAAATTAAAAATAAAATAAATTTTAAAAAATTTAAAAAAAGAAAGAGGAAGAAAAGGTACTTCCATGCATGCTCTAAATCAGGGGCATGATATTCTGTAAAGTCAAGCAGAACACGTGATAGAAAATAGTGTTATCAGTAAGGTTATGAGTCCCTTATAAAGGAAGTTTTGGGAGGAATTTAGTGTTTTGCAAATGTATATGCATGTGTATATTGTATATGTATGTACGTATACATATATGTGTTTATATAGGTATATATACAGATATGTGTGTACATACAATACATACAAACACACATACATACATACACACACATATTGACCTGGAGGCCCTGATATACTTATATATGTATATATTGGTAACCAACAAGATGGAGGACCATATATAAATCCATATATTGATTCACCAGTGAGGCATGTATTGTCAGTTTTGGTCCATTGTGTTTCAAGTCTGTTCCTCCACCAACCATTCTTCCATTTAATGTTCTCTGTCTCCATCGTCTCCTTGTGCACTTTTTAAAAGAAAGCTTTTACTGACCCTTCTGTTGTTATGTTGCTGTTTTTAAACAGAAGTGTCTTTCTCTATCTAATTGCCCCCCCCCCATTTTTTTCTGAGAAAATTTATTTCTTCCCTTGTGCCTTCATTGGTTAGGCTGTATTTGTTTACCTTTCTTGTATTCCTCTTTTCTAGGGTGGGGTGGGGGTGGGGATTGCAAAGCAAATAATCTACTCACAATTGATTTTCTTCGTAAAAATATTTAAATTCTTTCATTTCTGATTGTTCATCTTTTTTCATTGATTATTAGGCTCAGGTTTGAGGAGTATATCACCTTAGGTTGCATATTGGGCTCCTTTGCTCTATAGAAGACATTATTCCCATCTCTTCAGCTGTTTCTGCTGAGTACAAAATAGTCTTGTGTTATTTGAATGTCCTTTCCTTTTATTCAAAGCCCTTTCTCCTTGTAGTTTGCAGAATTTGTTATTTATCATTGGAATTGACCAATTTAACCAGTATGATCTTGGACTTTTCAGCATAAGGTCTTCTTTCCAACCTAGTCACTCCCCACCCCAATCTGTGAACTCTTTCAGTTGGTATTTTACTTTTTATATTTAGAAGTTCTGGGCAGGTTGCTGGTAATATTTTTTTTTGAATATTTGGTTTTGTGACTTTGATTTGGCTTTGGGTCCATTCTTATGAGAAACTTTTAATCTTAAAGTTGGCTCTGCACAATTTGTCTTCAATAGTAACGTGTTTTATCTATATTCAGATCATGTTTTCTTTTTAACATTAATGCTTTTTTTGCTTCTCTTCTTCCTGATTGCCCTTCTCTTCTGTGTATTTGTGTTTTCAGTCAGTTTTTCTCTCTTTTATTTCTTTGCTGTGATTTGCCACCGTGCACACTCCCCTCCCTCATTTTACTGATTATTTCTTCCATGCAAGCCATAAATTCTCCTTTCAACATTCTTATTTCTCTCTTGAACCTTTTGGGGAAATTCCTCCTGTAGTTCTATGCTTTCTTGGGAACACACTAAGTCTTCTGCCTCATCAGGTGCTGCTGATTCATTTTCCCTTTTTCTTGCCATAATTATTTAAAGATGCTTGCAGGGGTGTGCTGGTAAGTATTTAACAACTGGCCCTCCAAGGGAAAACAATTTTACATGACACACTTTAAAGTTTAATATGTATTATTAGCAGTTTCTCTACCACTTTCTTAAGTCTAGATCAGGGGTAGAGAACCTGTGACTTTGAGGCCACATGTGGCCCTCTTAGTCCTCAAGTTCAGTCCTTTGACTAAATCCAAACTTCAAAGAACAAATCCCCTTAATAAAAGAATTTGTCCTGTGGACTCAGTCAAAAAGTTACACCCAAGGATGTAGAAGGCCACATATGGCCTTGAAGTCTCCATCCCTGGAGACAATCAACAAATCAATAAAAACAAGCCCTGGTTTGTACCTTTTGCCAATTTCCAAGGTCTAAATACTCACACTGAAAATTTCACAATCAGCTCTTTGCAGAGCTGTTTGTACTGGCTCCAACACACCACTAGATATCTGAATTTGTTTAAATGATCTGTTATTAATATCAATATTGGTTTGTCTGCTTGTGTTCAAAGGTCTTTAAACTGAGTTTTCTTCCTCCTGAGTTCTTTAACAAGTTCAGCCTTTTTTCCTACTTTATCATTCACTTTTTGACTCCTTTCCCTTTGATGGCAGTTTACCCAAACTTGGGGAGGGCTGGACCTCAAATTTATCTTAGCTTCCTTCTGTACTTGGGGAATTCTCTTTTCACTGGCCTCAGTCTCTGTCCCAAATGACTTCTGGGAGCCTCAGCTGTAGGCCACTCCCCTTTCCTACAGTCCTGATGCAGCCCCATGCACATGCCTTGCCCCAGTTCTTTCAATTTCTTAGTCCTGTGGTAGAGCACTGTTACATTGCATCAAGAATGCCTCTATCCCAAGCAGATTATGCTTTCCTGTTCCTCTGCTTCCTAAATACAGATTGGGAGTATGAGTGGAGAGTAGACTTGAGCTCTATTACCTGATGCTTTAGAATGGTAAAGTGACAGCAAGGATGGGGAGGGGCTAGCTGCCAGGGAATATGATAGCAGGAGTAACAATGGAATTGCTGAGTAGTTCCCAAAGCACAAGCTGTGGGTCGGATTGTGTTGCCTTGAATGAGCATTCAGACTGGTGGGGTAGGGGCTGCTGAATGATTATGTGGAATGTTAGTTCACTGGATTATTACCTTTTTGGGATTATTGGGGTCTTAGACTGTGGAGATAGCTGCAATTGCTTTACTTCTCACACATAACATTTATTTTGAAGAAATTTGAGAGGTCCTGTGGGTAGGAATAAAGATCCAGTCCCCTATGTTGTTATTTACCAGTATGTACATATATAAGTGTAACAGAGTGTCTGGCCAGAAGAGCTCCATCCTCAGAGCCTGTGCAGCATAGTAGCTCACATGAAAATGCTGGGTAGCTTGTTTATGTAAAGGTATGATAATGTGTGATGGAAGTATCCTGCTCCCTGATTGGGGACATGCATAGACATTGTGTAACTATTTTCAGTCTGCTAACTATATATTAAGGAGATGTACTGTTGATTGGTATCTGAGCACAAACTAGGGCATTCAAAAGTCACTAATTGGCCAATGCAAGGGTCTATATCTTTTTCTGTCTTGCCTAGCTCTGTTGGAGTGAGGAAGCAAGGTATGCTATAAGCTAGTGAGTTGGGAGAGACTTGGTACTTCATCTTCCCACCTAGACCACCACCTTATGACCTTGCTGCTGCTTCTATCTCTGTTGCTACTTTTAGGTGACCACTATTGGAGATGCTATAATTTTGTGAGCTTTTAAAGGTCAAGAGAATGAGCCACTGGAAGTCTGGGAGCTGGAGTCCAGACTGGGATTTTCCAGAAGGCAAGAACTGAGGCATCAAATTCTGAGAGACCTGTTTTGTTTTGTTTTTCCCAGCATGTATCAAAGATAGATGTTAGGGAGGAACAGTGATCCATCTATCAATGATTCCAAATTTAGAAGTGAACTTGGTGAGGCAAATGCTATGTAGAAACCACCCTGTGTATAAGATCACCATCCCTAGTAACTGACATAGTATAGGGGAAGATGTTGCAGGTGTTGGGAGTAAATGCTTTATAACTTTTGTTCTTGCTATATCTCCACAGTTAATATCCTTTTTTTTGTGAAACTAATCAGTATTAATTGGTTAAATGACACCAAGGGACTAATCACTAGCAATTAACATTGTGGAGAACACAACAGAATGCAGGCTTATGCCAAAAACTTTAGAGAAAGATGCCCTCATCAACTCAGGGGATACCTGTAGAACTCCAAGAAGTAGATGCAGAGGACTTTGCATTAGGAGAGTGAGTTCAGAGCCTTACTTCGTAAGTATATAATTGCAACATATTCAAAATTACTTGTACATAACATATATGAACATATACATACATATACACACATCTATACCTACAAACATGTATGTATATATGTGCATATATGTGGGTATGTGTTTTGGGGAAGACACTAGCAGCTGGAGGGACCTGGAAAAGCCTTAAGTAGAAGGTAATGCTTGAACTAAAACAAAGGATTCCAAGAAACATAGATGAGGAGGGAGAACATTCCAGGCAGAGAGGACAACTGATGCAAAGGCACAGCGATGGGAGATGATACATCAGACTATGAGTGCTGCAAACTGGGTAAGAAATGGGAGAAAATGGACAAAACAGTCTTGACATTCCAGTATTTAGCACCCCACAGTAAGCACTAAACAAATGTCTAGTGACTGACTGACTGGCATTTAGGATTCAAAACAAAGAAAAAGGAGATCTACCCACTCAAAAAAAATAGGCAACTCAAGAAGGAAGATTTGGGTTCTCTTATCTTTTTGTTTTTTTTTTTTTGTTTGTTTGTTTGTTCAATGGTTTTTAGTTGTGTCCAACTCTTCATGACCCATTTGAGGTTTTCTTGGCAAAGATACTGGAGTGGTTTGTCATTTCCTTCTCCAGTTCATTTAACTGATGAGGAAACTGAGGCAAAAAGGGTTAAGTGACTTCTCCAGGGCCATACATCTTGTAAATGTCTGAGGGTAGATTTGAACTTAGGAAGATGAGTCTTTCTTACTCCAGGCCTGGTGCTCTGTTCACTATGTTATCATCTAGCTGCCTTTTCCCTATCCTAGAGGAGGTAATCCATTCACCTTTAGCTTGCACTGAGGTCTGAGCTGTCTTGATTGGAGAGTGAATAAATGAAAATTCACCTTTTCCACTACTTGTAATTGGCCCCAGACTATGTTTCACATTCCATCCAGTCATTAACAGGACACCAGAACCTAATCAGCATTGTCATGGGCCCTATCACTAGGTATACTCTGTCCATCCTTCCAAAACTAATCCTGGATTTGGGAGCAGTAATCAAATTAATAACACTTTCTACTGGAAAGGACAGTCAATATACTGTCTCATGGTCACTGTGACTGCCTGGACAAGAGCTCTCCTTCTTGGTCACCTATTCCCAATGTATCCGTCTAGCAAAATGTACACTCCCTGAATGCAGAGATTGACTTCCATATTTAGCTCCCCAGCACTTAGCATAGAGCCTGGAAAATAGCAGGTGCTTAATAAGTGATTGTTGATTGAATGGTAGAAGTCTCAGTTCTGACATTAACTAATTCTGTGAACTTGAGCTATTTTTTTCTTCTTTGGGCCTCAGTTTACTACAAAATTGAGAGTGGGGGGAGTTTTGAACCATTCAATGGTTCAATGAGAAATACATTTTCTATACTCAGCACACAGGGAAGCCACAACATAGAAAGATTGAGAGTTTTGCATTTTTATACTGTGTAAACATGGATTTTTATGTCTTTTTAAAGCCGAGGAACAGAAAGCACTTCCATATTTTAACTAGAGGCAATAATAATAAGTGATATTCATAAACCACCTCTAAGATTTGCAAAGTACCTGATATACATTATCTCCTTTGGTCCTCACAATAGCCTAGGGAATTAGGTACTTCAGATATTATCATCCTCATTTTGGGGGGTGAGATACTCTGGCTCAGAAAGACGAAATCAGAATCATCTGTGATCATAGATATAGAGAAAAAAGGTACTATAGAGATCTGCTGGCCTAATCCCTTCATTTTACAAAGGCAGAAAGGGAGGCCTGAGGAGGTCCAGCAATTTGCCCAAATTCATATCTTTGAACCTGGGAGGATCCTTAGAAGCCATTAGTCCAATATGTAAATATCTTTCGCATGACTGAAAAAGTATAACCTTTATCAAATTGCTTGCCTTCTCAAGGATGTGGGAGGGGAGAGAAGGTAGGACTCAAATTAGACTCAAAATTGTAAAAAAAAAAAAAAGGTTAAAATTATTTTTACATGTAATTGAGAAAAAAGAAAATGTTGTTCAGTCATTTCAGTAGTATCTAACACTTCATGACCCCATTTAGGGTTTTCTTGGCAAAGACAGTGGAGTTGTTTGCCATATCCTTCTTCAGCTCATTTTACAAATGAGAAAACTGAGGCAGACAGGGTTAAGTGACTTGCCCAAGGTCATACTGCTCCCAAGAGTCTGAAACTGTATTTGAGCTCAGGCCTCCATGATTCTAGGACCAGTGCTCTATCCGCTGTGCCACCAACCTCCTTTTCCCCCAATAAAATAAAAAGAAAAGAAAAAAAATCATTAGTACAACCCTTTCATTTTATAGATGTGGAAAATGAAGCTTAGAGTTGTTATACCACTTGCCCAAGATCATACAGTTAAGAAGCAAAACCAGATCTCTCTTGGTTCAGTCAAACTAACAATGTATATGAGCTCCCTGAAGCCAGGGACTATCTTTTGACTCTTTTTCTATCCCCAGCACTTAGCACAGTGCCTAGTACATGGTAGATGCTTAATAAATGTTGAGTGACTGATTAATTAAGAGATGACATATGATCCCCTGGAGAAATGAGAGTTTTCTTTGGAGTCATGGAGTTTTACTTCTATTACTTGATCAGTATAATGCATTTGCCTTCTGAACAGGATATGAAATTATAAGGATAAAGGCTGATTTAGGATTTTTTGGAAAAAAAATCATACCACCAACCTTCAATCAGTCAGTCAATCAATCAACTAGCCCTACTATGTGCCAGGCACTGTGTTAAAGTACTAGGAATACAAATACAAGCATAGAGTCTCTGCCCTCAGGAAACTTAGATTCTGAGAGAAGACAAGACATAAAAGGGAGTTTAGAAGACAACACAAAAGGAACAAAAAACAAAGGGGGAAGATCAGGGAGGAAGAAGGTACCCATTGTGAGGGCATAGTAGAGAAAGCCTGATATATGAGTTAGCAGTTCAGACGGGAGAGGAATGAACTTGTCTTTGACCTGGGTCTCCTCCTTATGTTGGAGATTCCGGGGGGAAACATCCTTCCAGTCCCATACTTCCAATACTTCCAATGGGAGAAGTAGCCCAGGGGTAGAGTGAGCATCCAAGATCTTCAGATCAGGCTAGTTGGGATCCAGTTTGTGCCCACTTATCTCCAAGGCACTTTTTGCCCAATTTACCATTCTGTGATTCCCTTTAGCTACCTGAGCATGTCTCATCCACTAAGGCCGCTCAGCTGAAGCAGGCTCATTTAGAGATGTATCCAAAATAGCAAAGACCTGAAAGACAGCACCAATAACAGCTTAGGGTCTGAGGAAGGAATGAGACCACCAAAGCAGCTTTGTCCGTATTGATCATCCAACCAATAATTATTTGGTATGGAATCAATTGATCAATCCATCCAAACCTATTTATTAAGCCCCTACTGTGTGCCAGGAATTGTGCTAGACTCTGGATATAATGAAGACAAAAATAAAACCATCCTAAGCTTTCCATGCTCCAGTCAACCTGCCTTCTAGCTACTGAGTCCACAGCATAGCTAGCAAAGTTAGGGATATCAATGCAGTATGATCTAGTGGATCAAGCGCCAGACTTGGAGTCAGCAAGACCTTGGCTCAAGACCCATTTCCGACACTTGATAGCTGTGTGACCATGGAATAGTCATTTAAGCTCTCAGAGGTTTGGTTTCCCCATCTGTAAAGCCAAGTGTGGGACCAGATGGCTTCTAAAATCCTTTTCAGCTTGAGATCTAACTGCTTTTCGTACTTGGTATGACTTGAGTGGCATCTGCCTTAGATGATTTCGGGAACTTAACTGAATATTTTTTTTGGTATTGTGGCTTTGTTGTTCATTGTATGACCTTACTAGACTGCAAGTTCCATGAGGGAGAGGACTTGTGCCATTAATAAACTGTATAGCCTCCCAACTCCCACACAAGGACATACTGCTCTCTTCTGCATACAATAGGCTCTACAAAATAGCTGTTTATCCAATTGTATTGAAATTGATTTCTCCCAACTTTCCCTTCCTTCATTCTCTATCAGTTCATTATAAATCTCAAACTTTTCTGGATTCTTCATATCCATTATTTCTTACAGGACAGTAACTTGACTTTACATTCATGCACCACAATTTCTTTAATCATGTAGGGAGATATTTCTAAAAGGGATGGAGGGGACATTCTGAGTGCTTCTTAAACCAATTGGCTGATATATCTTCTAAGAGAAGAGTCTCTGGGCCCCTTGAGAAGCAAAATAATTAATGTCAGAGCCATGCTAATGATAGTGTGTAGGCCTTTCCATGCATCAGGAGACTGCTATAAAACTTGCATGTTTTTGGTATCTGTTCTTTTAATTTATTTTGCATGGCACTTGCATCTATGAAAAAGAAAAAAAAATCTTGACCAAATGGCACCTTGTTTTCTACAAACAGAAAATCAAGACCCTTAAAAAGGGTCCCTTAAAAATAAAGGAATGAGATAATGGAAGGATCCCCCATAAGCCCGTTTGTATGGTGCAGTTTGGAGCATCCATTTCCATGTCTTAGCTCTCAGAAAAGTCAGATTGAAGTTAGAAATTTGAAGAAAACAGCTCTAAGAACCAAAGGGGAGGTAGGCCTAAAACTAACTCTGCCATTTTGCAGCTTGAGGACATGTTAGATTTCAGAAGAAAACTAATCTCTCCACAACTTGTCTCCTCACGTCCCACAGAGAAGGAATGGAGGTATGGAATTTGTCAGGGAGATCGTTAGAGGGGATGATGTTCAAGGTAATTGATGCTGGAGTCTCCAAATTACTTTCTGTGTTTGGGTTTCAGGGACCAGAATTCTTGTCTCTACATGCTCAGAACGACAAAAATCTCAGCTTCATTAAGATAGGTATCAGCTGTGGCCATGCTGAGAGAGAGATGATATTAGATGCTGATAAGAATTTCTTCCTGAAAATAGATCCAGGCCATGGCTTGGCAGGTATTTGAGCTTACCCCCAGAGGCACCAGAAATAGTCAAAGACTCATCAAACAATAAGTATTTATTAAGGACTTAATATGTGCCAGACCCTGTCCTAAGGGCTAGATATATAAAGAAAGGTAAAGCAAAACAAAATAACAACAACAGCAACAACAAAAATGGGTTCCCAGCCCTCAAGGAGTTTACATTCTAAGGGGGGGGTGAGAAAAATAGGAAAACTGTTATGTAAATGTGGGCAGAGTACTGGACCTGAAGTAAAGAACTCTCATCTTCCTGAGTTTAAATCTGGTCTCCAGACATTTACTAGCTGTGTGATGCTGTCACTTAACTCTGTTTGACTCAGTTTCCTTATTTGTAAAATGAGGTGGAGAAAGAAATGGCAAACCACTCCAGTATCTTTGCCAAGAAAACCCCAAATGGGGTCATGAAGAGTCAGACATGACTAAAACAACTAAACAATAGCCGTAACATATACAGAGTAGAAGGGAGGTAATCTTAGAGGGGTGTGACATTTAAAAAGTTTGAGAGACATAGTTTCTGGGTAATTAATCTTTTGATTAATAATGTTAACATTTTATTAATAAAAGAGGGTCAGTGGCACTTTCAAATGCCAAAGACCCTTTATGGCAGTGGGCTCACAGTTTATATACCCTTAGAAGAGTGGATATTCCTGAGGGTGGCAATCAACTCTGATTGGTTAACAATTAATGAAAAAAATGAATATTATAATGAGAGATGGGTTATATTCCAATGAGGCTCTTGAAGTGTGTGACACTGAACATCTAAATCTTGGTCAAAGATTTCCATATCACCTGTCTGACAAAATGGGGAATTCACATGTTCCCAGACCTGTACGAGTAAACACAATGAGCAGGAATCCACCCATTCACCTAAGCTTAGAATTTCTTTTACTGTCTTTGATAAGATCTTAACCATCCTAACTGCGTAAATCTTTGAGAAAGATTTCTAACACTGGTTGATTTCTGGATGAGGAAGTAGAAGAATGGAAAAACCTTGATCCTGATTCATTAATTATTTATTAATTCAAGAGAGAAATAATCATTTATCTCAGGGGAAGGCACTAATGGGGAGGAGATGGAAAGCAAGAAAGGACTCCCATAGAAGGTGGGATTTAAGGTGAATCTTGAAGCAGGCCAGGAAAGGTCAGATGGCCAGGATCTATATGAAGACTGGAAAGGTAGGAAAGGACCAGTCACGAAGGGATTATTAAAAGTCAAATATTATCTATTTGATCCTAAATGGGGAACCATTGGAGTTTTTTAGAGGGGTGATGTGGTTGGATCTATAGATTAGGAAAATTCTTTTGACTGCTGAGTGCAGAATGGACTTGGGGCAAGGTGACCAACCAGCAGGGTATTACAACAGCCCAAATATGAGGTGCTTAGGCTCAGCACAAGGGTGGTCACTGATGAGGGAGAAGGAAAAGAGGCCTTTGATACTTGCCTGGGAATGAGCTTTCAATTTGTCTGGGCATATCCTTAGCTGCCAGAGTGGAATTGTCCTGCATTTGACCCTGACTCTGAGCTCTGGGTGGTGCAACCAGAGTTGCAGGTTGGAGAGACAAGAACCCACCATCTGGCTACCACTACCAGGACTATGTTCTCATTTATTTGCATTTTGTAAAGGGACAATTTAGAATCTTTTCTCCTCTTCAGAACTCTTCTCTTCCTTGCCTTATCCCAGTGGCTTCTTGTGGATCTGTAGTTTGTGGGAGTGGAGAGAATGCTAGGCTTAAATCCAGGAAGACTTGCATTGGAATCCTTTCTCCAACAATGCTAGTTGTGTGATCCTGGGCAAGTTTCTTTGCCTCTCTGAGTTTCAGCTTGACCATCTGTGAAATGGGGATAAGAATAGCCCTTAACTTAGAGGTTTGGAGAATCACATGAAATCATATATGTAAGACACTTTGCAAACCTTAAAGCTCTGTAGAAATGTATGATGATGATGATGATGATGATGACTATAATGACAACTACTATTACTATTGTTACTTACTTAAGTCACATGAGCTGAGGCTCCAGAAACGATGTATATAGTGATGCAAAAATATTCAGGGATTCATTGATAGGTTCTACTTCCAATTGTACTTATCAACACATAGAGATGTTTTAATAACCACTTTACTATATACTCAGAGCATAGTCCCATGATACACAAAACCCAATGGGCCACTGGTAGCATTTCCAAAAACAGGACAGTGAAGATGGACATAATTTGAATTTTTTAATGCTTAGACTTGCACTTTTTAATTTTAATATAATCTTTTATTTTTCCCCAATTACACATTAAAACAGATTTTAAACATTTAAAAAAAAAGTTTTGAGTTCCAAAATCTATCTTTCCCTCTTTTCCTCCCTCCCTTCACCTTCCCTGAGGTAGTAAGCAATCTGATTATAGCTTATACATGTGCGTTCATGTAGAACATTTCCATATTAGTCATTTTGTACAAGAAGACTTAAAAAAAGAAAGAATGGAAGGAAGGAAGGAAGAAAATGAAAAATAGCATGCTTCAGTCTGTATTCAGATAATATCAGTTCTTTCTCTGGAAGCAGATAGCGTGCTTTATCATTAGTCCTTTGGGATTGTCTTGGATCATTGAATTGTTGAGAATAGCTACATCATTCACAATCCTTCATCATGCAATATTGCTGTTACTGTGTACAACATTCTCCTGGTTCTGCTCACTTCACTATGCATCAGTTCATGTAAGTCTTTCTAGGTTTTTTTCTGAAATCACCCTGTTTGTTATTTCTTTTAGCACAATAATATTCCATCACAATCATATACCACAGCTTATTTAGCAATTTCCCAATTGATGGCCATTTTCTCAATTTCCAATTCTTAGACACCACAAAAAGAGCTGCTATCATAAAGTTGTAATTGTTACTGAGGGCAAAAGGGGAAGGTACAGATTCACATGTCAAAAAACTGATAGCAGAAGGGGAAGACCTACATCAGATAAAATAATAAACTGATCAGTAAATACTAGAGGATTTAGCTGATATCTTAAGCTGGAATTTTGCAAACAGACAGAGCAGGAATTAACCAGATAGCACCAGGGATTAAGTTTGATATTTCAGCTAAATTCTTCCAACTAGAGAGGTGACTTACTGTCTCATGCAAATGGTGGCAATAATAACATTATTTTATGACAATAGGTAAGCACTAGGCATATATTTAAGAAGAAGAAAAATCCCAGTTACAAACTGATAAAATAATGGATGACTACCCTTATTTCAAGAAGTTTCTTCATTTTACAAAAATGAATTCAACAATCATTTGATAAGTAATTTCTACGTGCCAGATGCTATACAGGTTGCTGGGGTTACAAAGGCAGGGCAAAACATAGTCCTTTCTCTTAAAAAGTTTGAATTCTACAGGGTCCAGGGCTGCAGGGCTCAAGGAGTTTAAAGAACAGTCAAAGAAATGCACTTACTACCTTTCTGACATTGGGAAGTCACGTAAATTTTGGGAACCTCCCTGTTCTCCTATATAAAAATGAGGGCATTGAACTAGAAGACCTCTGAGTCCAGACCAGCTCTGGATCAAGGATACAACAATCCCTCAGTGTCAAATCTCTAATGACACATGTAATCCTGTACTCTGGAGATGAAGTTCAGTCAGACTAGCCCAATGTTTTGGTCCCAGATTTAGACTTGAAATTTTAAGAAGGAAAGAGCTTACATCATAAAAGGTACCAATTGAGCTTCTAGGGGATCCTTGGACTCTTCTACGAAGACCTCAATGATGGCTACTTTATTAGACAGGGCCACTTTTCACAGGTAGAAGTAACTGAAATAATGTGAACATGATGAATTTATAGGAAAATAAAAAAGATTCTCAGTGGTTAGTCAGTGGGGTGCAATGGAATGAGTGTTGTATCTGGAGTTGGAGGATGTGGGTTAGGATTCTAACTCTGCCCCTTTAGCTGATTGTTTGCTCTATGTATTGACCTTGGGCAACTCATCTATCCTCTGTCAGCCTTGATTTCCTCATCTGCAAAATGGGTAGGTTAAAAAAATTAATAGCTTTGGTTTTTATATCACTCAACATTTTCCAATATATTCCTGCCTGACCTAGGTGAGCCATTGCTCATAATGAGAAGAGACACAGAAACAGAGAGGGTTGAAACAGAGAGGCAGAGACAGAGCATGAGAGAGAGAGATAGAGAGACAGAGAGACAGAGAGACAGAGAGACAGAGACAGAGAGAGAGAGAGACAGAGAGACAGAGAGAGAGAGAAACAGAGAGAGATATTGTTCAACACAACTAAACAACACCTCTATGCCAAGTCCAATATTTTCACATTCATTTGTAATTGTTTTGCACTTTTCCCCCATCTACATTGTTGTAGGCATATCTACTGTCTTCTTTGTTCTGCATACTTCACTCTGAATCAGTTCACATCTGTGTCCCTACACTTTCCTATATTCATGATATTCATACCTCTTATAGTGACCTGCCTTGATGTTTTTGCAATAGACCTAACTTGTCCATTTCACAATCAATGGAAACTGACTTCATTTGAAGGTCTTTGCTAACATAAAGTACTGTTTTAAATATTTTGGTGTTTTCAAGACCTTTCTTTTTATCACTGATTTTCTTGGTGTATATGCCTAGCGATGGTCAAAGTGTGCTGATGTTTTAGACACCTCTTTTTTTTTTTTACAAAGCATCATTCCATGTCTTTCTTTCCAAGGCAGCTGAGCCAATCTATAACTTCACTAACATTGAATTCATGGACCTGTTTTTCCATATTCCCTCCAACATTTACTATTATTATTTGTTATAATCTTTGCCAATTTTTCTGCTCATTTGTTTTGCTATTATTTATGATTTGGTACATTCTTTCATGTGATCATATATACTTTGTAGTTTTTAAAAATTTTGATAACTGATTGTTCATATCAATACTTATGTGTCTTTTCAATTCTATATCTTGTGATCCTTTCCATGAGCTCAGCTATTTGGAGAAGTATCAGTTCAGTCTAGCTCAGAGTGAAATGACTGTTTGCCAAGTCCTTCCTTTGAGGTCAGCAGACAGTAATGTGAGTAAACTGTCCTTATTACCATTAATTTCTTCCTCCCACTCATTTCCTAATCATTTTTCTTCTTTAGAAAAGAAGACACATGCTCTTCAAACTCAACTTCCCTGGGCTTAATGAGATTATGGCTCACTGAATGACCCTTATTTGAGAAAGAAATTTCCTTTTCCTCCTCAATATGCTCTTACCTTTTGAGTTCTGTTGCTCTAGCAAGGCACTTCTTAGGCTCACAGAAAATGCTGGCTCAGGCACACACCTCCTATTTTCCTCATCCTTTTTGTTCATATCTGAGAGCATATCATTTGCAAAGCCCCAAAGGTGAAAGATAATGTCAAAAGCATTTTCAAGCCTCTTTGCAAAATTATCATTTTCTGTCTTGATGTGCATTTCAACTTCCTGAAATCCACTTAGAGGGATTACAGGTAGGTACTCAAACACCATCATTCATGCCAAAGATTGGGTGACCTGGAGCTGGGGAATGGCAGAGAAAAGTCATAGGCTCATAGATCTAGCACAGGAAGGAACTTCAGAAGGCATTTAATACAACGTCTCATTTTATAGATGAGGAAATTGAAGCTTAGAAAGGCGAACAGTAACTTGACCAAGGTGACACAGGTAATAAGTGTCAGAGGGAGGATACTGAGCCTGGGGTCTCTGACTCTAGGCCCAGTATTGTTTCCACTGGGCTACTTTTAGATTACTCCTACCAATTAACTCTTTCACTCTTATCCCTGTGTTGTTGTATGAAGCTAGACAACAGCATTAAACTATGTTCATTGGGTCTATCATAAATCTGTTACACTGTCTCACTGGGCCCTTGATGCAGGAAGGAAATCTTTTCACACTACCCTAATCAATCCATTATCCTACTCATCATAGAAGTTGTTCCAAATAGCCTTATCTGTCCTCAACCTGTACCCCCACCCCCAACAGAATTTCTTCCCCTGACTTCAAAACTGAGGACATTTTCTCATACTACACACACACACACACACACACACACACACACACACACACACACACA
>NW_020949772.1:2128096-2150999 GCF_900497805.2 Vombatus ursinus
CACACACACACACACACACACACACACACACACACACACACACACACGCACATGCACCACAGTTGAGGATTTGACTAAGAACTCCCTCTCTTCTCCTTCTTCTCATGTCACATGACTCAGATGTCTTTCCCTACTATCTCCTCTTTCATCCCTATCTTATATGAAGAGGTGGCCCTTCCGCTTTCCAAAGCAATCCCTCAAGATGACCCTTGATTCCATCCTTTCTCTAGCCTATTTCCAACATTATCAATTCCACTTCTCTCTAATCTTGGGGGTTTCCCCTATGTGCTTATGCCATGTATATTCCACAGATATGCTTCATATATTCAATGCAACCTAAAAACATGTCTAAAACTCTGCCATCCTCAAAAACAAACATTCATCCCTGCTAGCTATTGCCCTGTATCTCACTTTACCCTCCTACCAATCTGAGACTAAACCTTTTAAGAAAGCTGTATACACTTGGTGCCACTCCCTTTCTTCTCCTATGTACTTTTGAACTATCAGCAGTTTGACTTCCAACCTCATCTTTCAACTGCAACTGCTTTTTATGTTTGATTCTCATCCTTCCTGACCCATCTCCTTCCTCTGACATTGCCAGTCACCCATTGTTCGAGATACTCTCTCTTCTCCAGGTTTTCTTCACACTACATTTTCTTCCTTTCTGTCTGAGCAATCTGTCTCAGTCTCCTTTGTCATATCTTCACACAAGTCATAAACTCTAAAACATCAGTGTCCCTCCAGGTTCTATCCTGGGCCTTTTCTTCTCCTTCTCTACTATTTTTACTTGAAATTTTCATCAACTTCCATGGATTCTCAGATCTATAAATCCAGTCCTGGCCTTTCCTGAGTTCTGGTTTTGCACAACATTTTGGACATCTCAGATTGGATTTCCAACAGTCATCTCAAACAAACACCACATGTTCAAAGTAGAACTCATTGTCTTTCCCCGCAAAACCTTCTTCTATTCCAACTTTCTTACTACTGTCTATGGTGCCACCATTCTACCAGTTACCTGAGCTTGCAATCTCAGGGTCATCCTTGACACTTTACTCTAGAGACAAAATCTATTGCTGAGTCTTGTCCTTTCTACTTTCACGAAATCTTTCATGGATATCCTTGTCTCTTCACTCATGGAGTCACCATCCTGATTTAGGCCTTCATCACGTTGAGCCTAGACTATTGCAATAGCCTGCTGGTTGATGTCCGTGCCACAAGTCTCTCCCCACATTAGTCTATCCTCCACTTAACTTTCAAACTGATGTTCCTAAGGTGCAGATCTAACCATATCACACCTCTATTAAATAAACACCAGTGGCTCCCTTTCACCTCCAGGGTGAAATATAAAGTCCTCTTTATGACATTTAAAATTCATCAAAATCTGGCCCCTTTTAGCTCTCCAGTTTTCTTACACTTTTCTTCTTCCCATCCTTGTAGTCAGAAGTCCAGCTACAATGACCAACTTGCTATTTCCGTTGCCTGACTCTGTATTTTCATTGACCTTCCCTCATACTTGGAATGAGCTCCTTCCTCACCTTAGCCTCTTGGCTTTCCTGGTGTCAGTTCAAATTCCTCCTCCTGCAACAGGACTTTTCCAGCCCCTCTCCTACCCCCTACTGCATGCCCTCTGAAATTATCTTCCTATTTATGTGTGTATATGTGTGTATACACACATGTATACATGCATATGTATATACACACAAACATGTACATATAAAGATATACATATATAACACAAATGTTATATCATATGTTAAATAATATTTATTATGTGTTTATATTATATGCTAAATAATTTTATTATACTTAATAATATGTTTATTATACATTATTATATTGGTGACAACTAATTATTAATATATTCATTATGCACTATTTAAATATATTGCTAGTAATATACTATCTTGTATGTATATACTATCTTATATATACATATGAATATTTATATAATAGTTTATCTATATGTACAAAATAATTTATAGATATCAGAGTACATATGCACACACAAAAAATAGTATTTGCATGTCATAATTTGCCTATCATCTTCCCCATTAGAATATGAGCCCCTTGAGGGCAGGAACTCCATTCCTTAGCAGAGTGCCTGGAGCCAAGTAAGTGTTTAATAAATGCTTGTTGATTGACCCACTACTACACTTTTGCTAATGTTACTATGTTGACTTTTGAAGTTGTAAATTCATGCCTACAGGGGCTAATCTGGTTGATGTTAAGCTCACTGAGGACTCTTAGAACTTCTTCATAGGATCATCAAAATACTCTCCTCAGAGGTCCTCTAATCCACCTTTCTCATTTTAGGTAAAAGCAAACTAAAGCTCAAGGAGGATAAGATTACTTAACCTGCTCAAGACCACATACATAGTAAATAGCAGAACTGGGTTATAAACACTTCTCTGACTACAGGGTCATTACAATGTATCTTTGTCAATGTATCTTAGACCTTATCTAAGGTCACATTGTCTCATTTCTGTCATTGTATCCTCAGTGTCCTACCTTCGTGGCTGACACATAGTAGGCACTTCAAAAGTATTTGTTAAATTAATGGAATTGGATTGAATTGGACCAGACTGAACAGAGAAAAAAAAAATGTTAAAATGTAGTAACATAAGTAGGAGAAGGAGCATGGAAGAAGAGATAGAGTCAAGGTAACTTGGGTTACATTTATGTGACTTACCTCTCTTTTTGCCTCAGCAACTCTCAGACTGTCACTTGCAAAACAATTTCAGACCTGCTTTGGTAGCAGGAAGTTCCTCACCAGGAAGCCCCCTACATTGGTGAAATGGTAGGTCTAGACCAGAGGTTCCCAAACTTATTTGGCCTACTACCCCCTTTAAAACAAACAAACAAACAAACAAACAAACAAACAAACAAACAAATAACAACAACAGCAGCAACAAAAAAACAATTATTCAGCGCTGTCCTGAAAATATACTTTATTTAATCCTTTAACATTTGTCTGAAATTTGCATTATTTCAAAAAATATATACTTTTTAAAATGACACATCTGAAATTTAATAGTTTATTGTAAATTTGTTATTTTCCTGCATTGAAATTTTGATGACACAATATTGTATCATGTAACTGCATAGTATCGTAGTAAAATAAACCATTATATCACATATTCCTGCCTATGCATGATGGACTTCATGGCAATGCGTGACCTGCTCACCTGCCAACATTTGCTTTTTAAGACCTGTCAGTGGACTTCATCATGGATTGGTTATATTATAACTTATTACAACTTATTATGATCATTATAAATTGCATTTTCTGTGTTTATTTGGAAAAAAATGTAATCATTGCAACTTTAACTCTGTCACACAACAGATGAAACATGTATGATTGGCTTTTCAAAATTTTCTTCTCTTCTTTCTCTATGCTTCCACTGCCCCCTCATTTTTATTCAATGCCCCTCAATTTCATCTGCGGCTACTACCACCACCCCCATCATTCCAGCACCCCCCTGGGGGCAGTATCATCCCCTTTGGGAAACTATACTAGACTTTTCATTTTGCCCCTACCTCCCATAAAATCCTGTAACCAGAGGTATTCTGGGAAGTGTTTAATAATCAGCTCTCTGAAAAGCTCAGATACACTTTTAAGTTTAATATATATTAACAATTTTCTTCTTT
Source organism: Vombatus ursinus (assembly GCF_900497805.2). Lineage (NCBI taxonomy): Eukaryota > Metazoa > Chordata > Mammalia > Diprotodontia > Vombatidae > Vombatus > Vombatus ursinus. The sequence continues at coordinate 2,131,745 of NW_020949772.1, forward strand.
ACTTTATTAAATTTAGTCAATAAATGAAACAATAGTAAGGCCTGATTTGTGATTTCCAGCATGCAATTGGTCACACTGAGCATTTAACAATCCTTGGTGAAGTTGGCTCCAGTGTATCCCTTCTTGTAACCCCGCCTCACCCCCTACACACACAAACACAAACATGCGAACATATGCATTCACACACACACATATCTGGAACAGCCAGATCACCATGAGGCTCAGTGTGATCCAGTGGGAAGTAAAGTACAAGCAATGTTTAGAGAGATGCAGGATTCTTAGATCAGTAAGAAGGCAGATGAAATTCAGTTTTATGCTCTTAGTAACAATCCAAAGCACTTTTATGAAGCCCTGAAGGCTATTCATGGACCAAGACCTATGGTGCATCTCAACTACTCAAGCGGATGGAGCCACATTGATTAGTGATAAAGACGTGATCTTAGAGAGATGGGCTGAACATTTCCATAGTGTTCTCAACAGACCATCATCAACCAATGCTGAAACCACTGGCCATTTACCACAGGTTGAAGTGAATTCCTCTCTTGCCAAATTCCCAACTGAAGAAGAGATTTTGAATACCATTAGTCTCCTTTCACCTAGTGCTGATTCTATTCCAGCTGAGATTTGCAAGGGGTGTGTGTGTGTGTGTGTGTGTGTGTGTGTGTGTGAGGGTCCATTGCTGATACAAAAGCTGAGTGAAATTTTCCAGTTTATATGACAAGAGGAGGTTATCTTCCAGGATTTCAAGGATGCCTCCATTGTCTACCTCTATAAAGGTAAAGGAAATAGATTGTCCTGTGACAATCACAGAGGCGTCTTTCTCTTAGTCATCGTTGGCAAGATTCCTACCAGAGTCCTTAATAGGCTGATCCTTCACCTGGAAGATGGTCATCTACCTGAGAGCCAGTGAGGAGCCCTTCAGAAAGGGCTAAGGAACAGGTGATGTGGTGTTTGCTGCCTGACAACTCCAGGAGAAATGCCAAGAGCAGAACAGAAATCTGTAAAGAAAATTTTAAACCAATACCTTTGATACTGTCAGTCATGAGGTCTTATGGAAAATTGTGTCAAAATGTGGTTACCTGGAGAACTTCATCAGCATTGTACATCAGTTTCATGATGGCATGTCTGCTTGGGACGGACAATGTTCTTGTACTTTTCCAGTCACCAATGGAGTGAAACACGGCTGTGTATTTGCTCCCGTGCTTTTTAACATGATGTTTTCAGCCATATTTTCAAATGCCTTCAATAAGGATGAACGTGGCATCAAGGTCAGCTACCACACTAATGGTAAATTTTTCAACTTGGAAAGGCTGCAAGGTAAGACTAAAGTGGAAGGAGTGTTGGTGCATGATTTTTTGTTCACAGATGATTGTGCACTGATGCAACAAAGTATGGATCAATTCTCTGTTGCTTGTACTAATTTTGGTCTAACTATTAACACACACATACACACAACACAGTTACTCTATCAGCCACCACCACCACATAAGGTGGAACCATCAATTACAGCCAATAGAGATGTTTTGAATGCTGTGGATAAGTTCACTAATCTTGGCAGTATACTTTCCAGAGATGTACACGTTGATAATGAGATTGACACATGCATTGCCAGAGCTAGCTTGGCATTTGGAATGCTCTGAAGGAAGGTGTGGGAAAGAAGAGATATTAGACTGACTACCGAACTGAAGGTCTATAGAGCCATTGTGCTGACCTCACAGTTGTATGTGAAACCTGGACAGCATACCAACACTCTGCCAGGAAACTGAATCACTTCCATTTGAATTGTCTTAGGAAGATTCTGAAGAGTACCTGGCAGGATAAGGTACCAGACACTGAGGTTCTTTCTCTAATTAAATTGCCAAACATTCAAACTCTGCTTCAGAGAGTGCAACTCTGATGGACTGGCCCTGTTGTTCAAATCCCAAACATATGCTTGCTTAAAAGATTATTTGGTGGAGAACACACACAGGGCAAGTGCTCACATGGTGGTTGGAAAAAGCAATATGAGGACATTCTCAAGTCCTCTCTTAAGAACTTTGTAATTGATTGCATGACCTGGGAGACACTGGCACAGGACCCCTCAGCATGGTGTGCTTTCATCAGAGAAGGTGCTATGCTCTATGAGCGAAGCAGAATTGAAGTAGCTTAAAAGAAACACGAGATGTGCAAATTTAGAGAATCCACCACAAATATTCACATGGACTATTTGTGCTCGACCTGTGGCAGAGCATTCTGAGCTCCTATTGGTCTGATCAGCCATAGTAGGACACACTGTAACTTGACTCTAACATAGCGATGTCATTTTGGTTCTCTTCAAGAATAGACAACAGTCATCCAGCCAACTCTAGGCAACTCTCTATGGTACTAATTTTCAAAGGGAGTGTTGACATGCTTCAGTAGGAGGAAATTTCCTCACCCAAGAGTTCCTTATATCACTGATATCACAGTTTCATTCTCTAATTCTTTTTTCCCTTTTCTTAAAACATAGAAACTCTGGGCTTCCTCTCCTAATTAATGCACTAATTAATAGGTTGAACCCATAGTTCAATTCTACTCTCCCCCCTCAGAGATCTAGAAAGGTGAGCATGAGGCATTGGAGAACTTCTTTAGTTGACTTTTGGGACTCCACCCAGCATATTACCCCTGATATCAATCAATCTGTTACAATCACCTCAATATCACCTTGGTGATTACTGTCCTAATATCATTTTGACCAATGATCTCTTTTATATCATTGATAGTTGATATCCATTAGCTTTTACAAAGGAATATTTGCTGAGAAGATATAGCAAGGATAGATGTAAAAAGACATCTCCTCTCCCCCTAGAACTGTAGCACACTTTCCCTTCTATACAAGCACTACATTCCTGGGGAGAGTAGACTCAAAATAAATGGTCGCTACAAAGACTCCCACTACCACTAAGGTCACTTCTGGTTGTAACATGGCTGATGGATGAGTTGCCCAGTTGCTAGCAATACATGATATCTCAGCTATTAGGTTAATTCAGCTCTGGGCTGGGTTAAGCAGGTTACATCTCAGGATTGGCTTCTTACTGGGCTCAGCTGCTGAATCTACTGGAAACATCTGTTATGGACTCCTGTTGCTGAACCTTCCATGTCTCTTCTGACCTTTTACAGCTTGTAATATCATCTATTCCTTTCTGTTTCAGTTACTCTGTAGTGTAAAAGAAATAAAACCCAACAGGGACAGAAGAAACATATCCACCATGTATTCATGGCCACATGGTGGACAGGGTGGGGATATAAGGCCACTGTGGCAGAACCTGTTGATGCCAATGATGTTATCTGTCTCAATATCATTATGTTTAGGGCATTTCTTCCTCCTCACTCAACCACCATCAGGGAGAGAGAAATTTTGTCTACTTGTTTCTTTTATATTTACTTTCAGTTCCAGATCAGAAGCCAATTAAAAATAATTTCTGTCACCATGCAACTTCCAGAAAGGAAAGGACCAAGATACCTGCACATGCTTTCAATCAATTAATCAATTAATCAACATTTATTAAGTACTATGTGCCAGGCACTGTGCTAATCACTGAACACAAAAATTTTTTAAAAAATACAAAAATAGGCAAAAGATAGTCCTTGACCTCAAGGAGCTCATGATCCAGAGATCAAGGAGTGGGACGGTCCTTCCATTATGCATTTCTAAAAGCAGACTCACTAAGTTTCCATTTGTGCTGATACCATGTAGAGCATACAGTGTGTCCTATGAGAATCAGGCTCTCATTGGCCAATTACTCTGTTACATTACTCTTCCTGCTGCTGTAGCTACTGCTGCTGCTGCTACTCCTACTCTTATTACTACCAGCACAACTACTACCAGGATAACAACAACAACAACAACAACAACAACAACAGCAACTACTACTACTACTACTACTACTACTACTACTACTACTACTATTACTACTACTACTTACTACTACTATAGCTACTATTACTGCAAGTATGACTACAGCTACGACTAATATGAAGACAACTGCTACTGCTACTATTACTGCTGTTACTACTACTACAACTATGAATGACTTCTTGTTCAGTCATGTCTGACTCTTCATGACTTTATATGGGACTTTCTTGGCAAAGATACTGGAGTGGTTTGCCATTTCCTTCTCCAGTGGAATAAGACAAACAGAGGTTAAGTGACTTGGCCAAAATCACATAGCTAGTAAGAGTCTGAGGCTGGATTTGAACTCAAGTCTTCCTGACTTACCATCTAGCTGCCTCTCAATAATTAAACCTACTACAACTAGTACTACTATTAGGGCAGCTGGATGGTGTCATAGTGTATAGAGCTCTGGGCCTGGAGTCAAGAAAACCTGAGTTCGAATCCAGCCTCAGACATTTAGTAGCTGAGTGATCCTGAACAAGTCACTTCACCCTGTTTGCCTCAGTTTCCACATCTGTAAAATGAACTAGAGAAAGAAATGACAAATCACTCCAGTATCTTTGCTAAGAAAATCCCAAATGGGGTCACAAAGAATTGGACATGATTGAACACTACTATTACCATTACTACTTCTCTTGCTACTACTATGACTATAACTACTATAATTACTACCACAATGAGGATGACAACAACTACCACTGCTACTGTTACTAGTGTTGTTCTCTGTCCTAGAAAGACAGAAGACACATTCTTGGCTGTGTTCAAGTCCTAAAACCAGACCTGGAAAAGACAACCCCCAGTATACACAACCTTGTCTGTTCCCTCATTGGCATGTAGTAAGACCTAGGGAGTGACCCCCGAGGGAGAAAGAAAAAAATACCATCAGGAGAGAAGTAGCATTATCACATTGGATAATTTGTTTATTTTTATAAGGTTATTTAATGTCTCTCAGAGGTTATTGGCTCATCTTCCCTTCAGTACTCTCCTACTGAAAGGCACCTCCACTGAGTTTCCTAGTTCTCCAGCCACCAATTTGGTGCATTCAACTCAACAAATCTTTACCGAGATCACTCACAATATCTCACCATTGACTCTTATTGAGTGTATGATCCACTGAAACCTCAAGATCATTTTGGGACAAAAATTAACAGATTACAATCCTTACTAGGCATTGAAGAGATAAATTTTAACCCCCTGAAGAAGAAGAAAAAGTTTTCCTAAGGCACATAAATCTTCCCTCCCTAAAGGTAACCATAGAAAGATGTCTGCCTGTTTTGTACAGACCTCAAGTAATGCTATTAGTTAACATAACCAATGTTCAAATTCATCTACTTAAAGGGACCCACTGTTGTCATCAGTGTGGGCAATTAGCTGTTCTGTCTTTGAGGATATAGCTCAGTTTGTCAAACTCTATATTGGATCCATTAGAAAGCCAAGCAGTTAGACAAGTAGGCAACCCTGGGAGCTGTTTAAAAGGTTTTCCATTATGGTATTAGCTCCACATTAAGGAAAAAGCAGCAATAGGGTGGCAAAGCAGGGGGAGGGAAATTTTAATACTCCCATATACACAGGCCTGGGTCATGTCACAAGTTGGCTCACTTTCAAATAATGAAAAAAATCTTTAAGTGGTACAGTAGTTATGGTTTAAAATAAGAATAAATGGGCCACCTGAGACAGCCTAATCACTGATTCTAAAGACTACAAGGTGTGAAGAGAGGAGATTTGGGAGGCTTAGACAGGTAGAAAGAACTGCCATTGTTATATAAATGAACAAACTTGATCTCTTCCTACTCACGAACAGCACTTACTGGCGGGACTTTTGGAATAGAGATCATAAGATCACAGATTTAGACTTGAAAGGGACCTTGGAGGCCATCTAATCCAAGCCTCTCATTTTATAGGAGAAGAAACTTAGGCCCAGAGAGTTTAAGTGACCAAGGTCACATGTTTGAAAGACTTCAGTAGCCTGTCCACCTTGCTAAATGAAGAAGATTCTGGAGTGGCTCAGATCCCCTGAGACACTCCATTGAAATATGGCCTTCAATAAACTGTGAAAGATCTGTGCTACATCCTGGGGACACACTACCCTCAGGGAGCTCACAATCTAACGAGAAAGACAACATGCAAATAATTGTGCACAATGGATATGTGCATATATGTATATGCATACATGTGCCATAAATACACATCTACATACATACATATATATATATATATATATATATATATATATATGGAGAGAGAGAGAGAGAGAGAGCATAAATAGGAAATAATAAATTGAGGGGAGACAACAGAATGAAGGATTGAGAAAAACTTTCTGAAGAAAGTGGGATTTTAGCTAGTATTTGAAGGGGTATAGAAAAGCCAGTAGACAGAGATGAGGAGGGCAAACATTCCAGGCAAGGGGGAGGTGTGAAAATGCATGGATCTGAGAGATAGTGTCTCATTTATGAAACAGTAAGACAGCAAGTGTATTAAATGAAAGAGTCTATGTGGAGTTTAAGCTGTAAGAAGATTGTAATGGTAGGAGGAAGGACTAAGTTATGAAGGACTTTAAATGTCAGAGGATTTTGTGTTTATTCCTGGAGGCAATAGGGAGTCACTTTGGCTTATTGAGTAGGGGGATGTTAGACCTGAGCTTTAGGAAAATCACTTTGGTGACTAAATGAAGGATGGATTGGAGTGTGGCTAGACTTGTGGCAGGAAAACTAACCAGCAGGCTATTTCAATAATCCAGGCTTAAGGGGATGAGAGCCTGCACCAGGACGATGGTATTATTAGAGGAGAGAAAGGGACATATTCAAGAGATGTTACAAAGGCGCAATTGACAGGCCTTGGCAATAGATTGAATATGGGGGTTGGGGTGAGAGATAGGGAGGAGTCAGAGAGAACATCTTGGTAGTGAGCCTGGAGGACTGGGAGGATGATGTTGCCCTTGACAGTAACAGAGAATTTTGGAAGTAGGAAGGGTTTGAGGCAAAAGATAATGAGTTCAGTTTTGAACTTGTTGAGTTTAAGATGTCTATAAGACATCCAGTTTAAGGTGTCTGAGAGTCGTTGGAAATGCAAGACTGGAGGTCAGATTGGAGGTCAGCAGAGAAGTTAGGGTAGGATAGGTAGATCTGAAAATCATTGGCATAGAACTGAAAATTGAATCCATGAAAACTGATGACATCATCAAGTGAAGTAGTATAGAAGGGGAAGAGAAAAGAGACTTGTGGGATACCCAACACTATCCATTAAGCCATCTAGGTTCCCTTATCATTATTATTCCACCTCCCCTTATCATTGTTATTCCACCTCCTACCACAGTACTTTGCACACACTGGCTACTTAATGAATGTTGATTGGGGAAAAAAGAAAAAAAAATGTAAGGGAGGAGGTTTGGCACCTTCATTTCAATCAATCATGAGAGCAAACTAGGCTTTGGAACATTTTCCTGTGATCTTATCACAGTGTGAAATCTATGCTTAATTTATTTGAAAGAACCAGACCTATAGTAGAATTTTGGGTCATTGAGTGACAAGTTGATGACGCTACATAGGAAACATCTTATGTTTGATTGAGAAGGTCTAATCATACCACCTGGGCTGCATACAGCACTTAGTCCAGCAGTAATTTGTGTTTCCTGGTAAGGCTACATTTGGGGAGCAGTTAGACTTGTGATTCCATTGGTACAGGTACCTTCCAGTGAGGAAACTCCCTTTACTCATGTAAATTCATATCTGCTCTACAATTTAGATCTGTAGCTGGAAGAGACATCAGAAATCATTTCAATCCTCTCTTTTTGCAGATTAGGAAACTGAATCCTGGAGAGTTTATAGTGATTTGCTTAAGGTTACATAGGCAATAAGTAATTACTTTAACTCTTAGAAGATGGTTTAGTACTATTTATAATAGGTGTTTAAAACATGTTGGTTGAATGTTCTAATGCAATATGGCCTTATACCAAGAAATTCACAAGGGCTAATGCTCCCATCCTGGATCACTTTCATGTGGGTTGTACAAGGAAAATAAAACTATTTTTAAAAGCCATAGTTAAGGGGAGGGGGAAGAAATCACTGTTGTTTAAGTTGTAGACTGTTAACTGGAAAGGAAGATAAGTTATTCCCATCACCCTTTCTCCACTTCATTTATCATTCTTAAGCCTTCAGCATTTTTCCCACACTCAGCTTCCCTAATGTCAGGTCAAGAAACAAGCATCCATACCCCTGTAGAGCAGTATCTGAATTTATTTCTGGAGCCATCGACAGAGAAAGAGAGAGAGAGACAGAGACAGAGAGAGACTGAGAAAGACAGAGAGAGGCAGAGAGAGAAAGGGAAAGAGAGACAGATTCAAAGAGAGAGAAGAGAGAGAGGAGAGAGACAGAGAGACAGACAGAGACAGAGAGGGAGACAGAAGCAGAGAGACACAAAGAGAGAGAGGCAGACAGATAAAGAGAGAGAAGAGGGGAGACAGAGAGACAGAGAGACAGAGAGGGAGAGACACAGAGACAGAGAGGGGCAGACAGAGAGAGAGAGAGAGAGAGAGAGAGAGAGAGAGAGAGAGAGATAGGCCAAAGAACAGGATAACAAATATTAAAGTTAAAAGCAGATCTGAGGAGAATTAATAGACCAAAATGTAAGATTAGCTTGAACTTGCTCTTAGAAGGATTAAAAGCTTTCGTAGTCCTTTGATCTTATTCCTGCTGCTGCAAAGATCATTAAGGTCAGCAGCGAAGGGATTAGCAGTGTTCTGAATCACTGTGAGGTGTAGGCGGTGATGGATTACATACGGAGTTGACTTGCATGGACTTTTCACAGATGTTCTATTCGACTCCCACTCTCTAGTCTAAACCAGCTACAGAATCCCAGGAAATATCTCTGACTCCTCACAACTTCTAACCTTTGCTCCTAGTCCTGATTTCCACATTCTGTCCAGCAGAGGTATAACTAGAAAATCTTGCACCATAAGCAAGTGTCAACAGCTGCATCTATTATAAAGGATGAGCTCATCACCAAAGAAGAGATGTGAGATGACATCTCCACTGTATATGCCTCTGAAGAGATAGGGGGATGGGTATAGAACATTGCATAAACTGTCAGATTTTTTTCAATGTGTCAATCAGTTTTGCCGATATTATTTTCTTCCTCTTTCCCTGTCTAAATATTGTTATAAGGGATCTTTGCTCTAAGGGATAGATTAGGTGGGGTGGAGAATATAGAGGGAAATTTAGGGGATGTAGAACCAAAATATGAGATTAAAACTGTATTTAAAAGCCTCTGTGGCAAGTAGGAGGGAACCTCATTTAGTGGACAGAGGATACTAGAAAACCTGGGTTCACTTCAAAGCTGCTGCTGGGGATATGAGGGCAATTCAGGGAGCAGGGTGGGGCTTGCAAAGGGAGGAGCTCACCTGGGAAGCAATGTAGAGTAGAGGGATGAGGGGAGGAAGCATGTCACCTGACAACTTTCTACTATGATTGATTGTTCTTGATAAACAGGTGCCGTGCCCAGATAGTAGTTAACTTTTATAAAGCTCTTACTTTGTGCCAGGCACTGTTCTAAGCTCTTCACAATTCTTATCTCTTTTGATCCTTACAATAACCCTGGGAGGTAGATGTTATTATGATATCCATTTTAAGACGAGGTAACTGAGGCAAACAGAGGTTAAGTTACTTGCCCAGGGTTACTCATCTAGTGAATATGTAAGGCTGGATTTGAACTCAGATCTTCCTGACTCCAGATTCAATACTCTTAGCCACAACAAATGTTTGTTTCTTTGCTGCTAAAGGATTCCAAGTGCTGTTAACACCCTCTAAAGCCTTTTTTTTTTGCCCTGCTTTGCCCTATCTGACCAGAGCAAATAAAAGGGGAAATCCTTTAACACAGAACAGAGAGTAGGCTGTCTTCTAAGGGAGAAAACACGTGATGTTTTAAAAAGAATTTGGAACTGATCTGCCCTGAAGTCTATAAACTCAGCAAGGAGGCAAAGAAACACTCTTAATTGCTTTGCCTGGCAAAACAGAATTTTCCAGGAACTCATTTATATAAATACTTTATTAATTTCTCTGAATCACCCTGCAGGGAAAGAAATACTGAAAACATAAAGGAGCCCCTTTCCATCTGTCCCTTCCCAAGGACTGGCTTTGTTTCCTTCAAGACTTTCTCTAACTGCTTTCAAAGAGTGAATTACATTAGGGGAAGGGAGAGGAATATACATTTACATAGTGTCTACTATGTATGAGGAACTTTACAAATATCTCATTTGATCCTCACAACAACCCTGTAAGATAGGTGCTATTATTATTCCCATTTTACAGTTAAGAAAACTGAGGCAGACAGAAGTTAAATGACTTGCCCAGGGTCATACAGTTAGTAAATGTCTGAGATTGGATTTGAATTCAAATTCTTCCTGGTTCCAGGCCCAGTGCTCTGTCCACTGCCCTACTAGCCACCTTTGTTACTTAGGAAAGAAGTCCATAGTGGATGAAGCTAAAGAAGAATGACTTGATGTCAGCTTGAAAAACAAAACAAAACAAAACAATACTAACTAGAGTTGCCCAGAAGTGAAAGCAGGAATCAGTGGGTTCTCCCTCCTTGGAGGTCTTTAAGAAGTATCTGGATGGGGGCAGCTAGGTGGCGCAGTGGATAGAGCACTGGCCCTGGATTCAGGAGGACCTGAGTTTAAATCTGGCCCCAGACACATAACACTTACTAGTTGGATGACCCTGGGCAAGTCACTTAACCCCCATTGACTAGCCAAAAAATAAAAAATAAATAAAAAACAAAACAAAAAAAAAACAAAAAGAAAAACAAACAAAAAAGAAGTGTCTGGATGCTCACCTGTTGTTCACATTTCAGTGGAGATCCCTTTACAAAGAAGACAGAAGGAAGCTGGAAAGAGAGTACTAGTAACTGTAGTGGGTTGGAGAGAGAAGAGGCAGGAAAGGTCTCCTGCTTAAGGTGAACTTTGAACTGAATCTTGAAGGAAGCCAGTAAAAGTAGGACACAGGAATGAGGGAGACCTTTCTAGCATGGAGGCAGCCAGTCCGAAGTCATGGAGACCAGAGAGCAAGTGTTGTACCTGAGGACTAGGAAGACGCCTAGTGCAGCTGTATTATATAGTAAATGGATGGGAGTAAAGGATAAGAAGACTGGAAAAGTAGGAAGGGGATAAGTTGTGAAGAGCTATAAATAGCAAGAGGCAGATTTTCTATTTGATCCTAGAGGTAATAATGAACTCCTGGAGCTTTTTGGGGAGAGAGAGGGTGGGATCAGAGCCAGGCTTTATGAAAATCACTTTGGCAACTGAATGGAGGATGAGTTGGAGTAAGGACATGCTTGAAGCAGGAAAATGAACACAAAAGCTATTGTTAATATTCTAGGTGAGAGGTGATGTAAGACTCAGCTGGGGTGGAGTCTGTGTGAGTAGAGAAAAAGGGACATATTTGAGAGATACTGTAAAGGATAGAACGTATGGCATTTACAAAGGTTTGAGAGACATAATTTCTGGGTAATTTAATAATTTTATTAATAATGCCAGCATTTTAATAAAAGGATGGTCATTTGGTTGTTTCTCTCTTAGACCAAAGACCACCATGGTGGCAGGCTCTCAATTTATACACCCTATTTTATATACCCTTCAAAGAGCAGGTGTTCCCCAGGGTGGGAATCAACTCTGATTGGTTAACAATTAATGAGAGAATGAATATTATAATGAGGGGCTGAACCTAAACTTTGATTAAGTCATTTACTTCTTAAATTAACCCCAGCCTTAGGCATTCAAGGAATTTATGTCCCATCCAAGCCTGAGTAGAGCACAATAGCTACTCTACCTGAAAAACATCTGAACAAGAAAGTTAGTCCGGGGGCAGCTAGGTGGCACAGTGGATAGAACACCAGCCCTGAAATCAGGAGGACCTGAGTTCAAATCTGGCCTCAGACCAAACACTTGACACTCACTAGCTGTGTGACCCTGGGCAAGTCACTTAATCCCAATTGCCAAAAAAAAAAAAGAAAGAAAAAGAAAGTTAGTCCGATTTCATTATCAGCAATGTCCTTCAAGAGATTGAACTTTTAAAATCAGGAGCTGTAGGTCTCCCCAAATTATTGGCTATCAATAATCACTCCTCTCAAATGACAACATTTGACAACTGATTAGATATGTGGGGTTAGTGAGAATAGAGAGCTTAAATTGGGAACCTGAAATAGTGGAAGGATGGTGGTATCCTCAAAGGCATTAGGGAATTTCAGAGGATGGGAGGATTTGGAGGAAGGATAACACCTTTTATTTTGGATATTTTATATTTGAGATGTTTATGGGACATCCAAGTTGAAATGTTTAATAGGCAGTTGATGATGTATAACTTTAGCTCAGGAGAGAGATAAGGGTTGGGTTTATAGATGTGGAAATCATCCATGTAGAAATAAGCACTGAACTTGTGGGAGCTGAAGAGATAACCAAGTGAAACAGTGTTGATGGAAAAGAGACATGTGCCCATGGCAGAGCCTCAGGTTGTGTGTCACATGGCAGAAGCTGTAGTAAAAGAGATAGAGAGGGAGTGGTCAGTCAGATAGGAAGAGAATCAGAATACAGTAGTGTTGCAAAATGTTGAAGAAGAGAGAATATTGAGGAAGGTGATCAACAGTGTTAAAGGCTGTAGAGAGGCCAAGGAGAATGAGAATTGGGAAAAGGCCATGAAATTCAGCAATTAAGACATCATTGGTGGCTTTGGAGAGGGCATTTTCAGTTGAATTAGGTCAAGAAGAAAATAACAATTTGTTTACAGGAATGTCAAGATGGAATAGTTTGAAAAAAATTAAAAGATAAGATTTTCTAGGGGGTTTCAAGCTCAATAACGATCAACAGTGTGAAAATGGAAGGAGAAATCTAATGGGATCTTAGGTTGCTCTTAGAAAAGAGAGTTATTGTTGTTTTTTTTTCTTCCATCTTTAAGGTGAAGAGTATGAACTATATAACCTCTAACATACTCTCACTTCATGTTCAACTCAACAAACATTTATTGATCACCAACTAAGTTGAAGGCTCTACTCTGTTGCTGATGAGTTGTTTTTCAGTCATGTCCAACTCTCCATGACCCCATTGAGATTTTCTTGGCAGAGATACTGGAGTAGTTTGCCATTTCCTTCTCCAGCTCACTTTATAGATGAGGAAACCAAGCAAACAGGGCTAAGATGAGTCTTCCTGACTCACAAACCTGCTGGTTTATGTAGGGGATTGTCCACCCCAAGCATGTCAAGACTTCCCTTGGTGGAATGGGCAGATGAGAACAATTTGTTCCAACGGTCATAGAGGTGGCTAAAGTAGGTGCTGTGGAGCACTCAGAGCTTGGTCAGACATCAAAGATGTCAAGGTTATTAACTCAATCTTGGGCTATCAACAGTTGTCCTGATTTTTGTCTTGCCACTGGACTTCAATGACTCTGGAGGAGAGAGCGAGGCTGATGACTTTGTTCTACTCTTCCTTGCTCAAATCCAATTAATGCACCAGTCAAGACACCACCTGTGATGTCATTAGTACTCCTTGAAAACAAAGGACAAACAACACACACACACACACATACACAAATGGGGCATTTAAAAAAATTCAAAAGATATAATTTCTAGGTAATTTAATCATTTTATTAATAAGGGGCTAGCATGTTTATTAATAAAAGGATGGTCATTTGGCCATATCTCTTAGACCAAAGACACTTCACGGCTGTGGGCTCACAGTTTATATGCTGTTGGAAGAGCAGGTATTCCTGAGGGTGACAATCAACTCTGATTGATTAACAATGAAAGAATGAATATTACAATGAGAGGGTGGGCTTTATTACAATAAGGATCTTGGGATACATGACTTGGATCACCCAAATCTTGACCAAAGAGACTTATTAATTTCCGTATCATCTGTTTGACACAAAGGAGAATCAACATTTTCCCAGACCTATCTGAGCAAATATAATAAGCAGGAATCCAACTGTTTGCCTAAACTTAGAATTTCTTTACTGTCTTTAATTAGATCTTAGCTTTCCGGTTAGGTAAGTCTTTGAGCAAGATTTCCCACCCTGGTTGATTTCTGGATGAGGGGGGAAATCTTGGTTCTGATTCAATAATTAGTCATTAAATACAAGAGAGAAATAATCATTTTTCTCATATCTACCTATATATACACACACATATATACATGTACACATGCACATACATGTATATATTCACACATGCATATGTATATGTATATATATAATTACACAGCTTAAATATAAAGTGAATAAATGCATATATACAAAGTATTTTAAATACAAGGTAGCTTGTGAGGAAGGGCAATAGAAGTTGGGGGGAATCAGGAAAGGCTTCATGCAGAAGATTGTGCATGAGATATTTCATAAATCAAGTAAAAAGTTCTATGTTGTGATGGTAAGGAAGAAGTATATTCCAGGCCCAGGGACAGTCAGTGCAGAATCACAGATATGGGAAAGGGAGTGTCACGTGTGAACAATACAAAGAAAATCAGTTTTAATTTATACTTTAGGGAATAAAGAAGAGACAACGTGGGTGTCATACCTTTTTTTTTTTTTTTGGTGAGGCAGTTGAGGTTGAGTGACTTGCCCAGGGTCACACAGCTAGTAAATATCAAGTGTCTGAGGCTGGATTTGAACTCAGGTCCTCCTGACTCTGAGGCTGGAGCTGTATGTACTGCAGCACCTAGCTGCCCCAATAGTACTCTTAATAATTTTTAAAAAGTTTTATTTTCCTTAAAATAAAAAAACAGTTCTGAAATTACCAAATAAATTAACAAAAAAAAAAAAAGAAAGAGAGAGAGCATTCCCTAATTGTAGAACAGAAGAGGATTGTACAGGAAACTGCCTATCTATTCCCACACGCAGCCTGGAAGTGCCAAGAGAGTGGACAGATTTTATCAATTGAGTCCAGGTGCTTACCCCAGTAGCACCTGGAGAGACATGGAGAGGTAGGAGATGTCCCAAATATCTTATGCTGATAACTTGGGAGGGAGAGGACAAAAGACAATTCCATTCATCATCTGAGGAAGGAAGCAGCTACTCAAGGGGCCTAAATAGCCAACCCTCTAGAGCTAAGCTCCAGTTGTGGAATAACAGCTGCATAATCTCATATTTGAAGGAGACCATGGGCCACATTATAGAGGGATTCTTCATTGATATAGCCATGTTCATAAAGTAATAGATTCTTTGGTGATCCAAGTCATTTGTGTGGAGGTCTTTTTTGGGGGGGCAGGGTGAGGGGAAGGGAGCCAGAGCTAGCCCATATCTCATTTCTCTAGTATAAAAGCTCCCAGGGAGGATAGTTACTTTAACTTAGACATGAGTTAAGAATTCCACTACAAAAAGTGGGAAATAGGCTAGGCAACCCAGACTTTGCCCCAAGGCACAGAAATAGAGGGCTTTGACAGCAAGCATAAAAAACAAAACAAAACAGAGTTTAGCATCTAATTAGGGAGAATGAGAAATTAAATCATTAGTCAATAACAATCTAAATAATTAGCAAATAATAATAATGACAACAATCAGCTCTGGCATATGGATAGTCAGTCTCAGAGTTAGACAAGACCTGGGTTCTGACATATACTGGCTGTGTGACTCTGGCAAGTTATTTAACCTCTCAGTGTCCACAGGAAACTTTATAAGGCTACAAATTGTAGAGAAGGTGCTTGACCTGAATTAGTAGAAGGACTTTCCTTAAAAGGAATTCCTAGTAACAATGAGGAAGCTTGGTCATATAGTGGACGGAATGTTGGGCCTAAGGTCTAGAAGACCTGAGTTCTAATCCAGCCTCAGATACTTACTAGCTATATAGTCTTGGGCAAGTCATTTGAACTCTGTTTGCCTCAGTTTCCTCAACTGTAAAGTGGGGATAATAACAGCATCTACCTTTGCACATCAAATGAAGTGATATTTGTAAAAGTGACCAGCACAATGTTGTTTAGTTGTTTGAGACTCTTCGTGATCTCATTATGGGGTTTTCTTGACAAAGATACTGGAGTGGTTTGCCACTTCCTTCCCAATTTGTTTTACAGATGAGGAAACTAAGGCAAACAGAATTAAGTGAATTGCCCAGGGTCAAACAGCTAATGTGTCTAAAGCCAGATTTGAACTCAGATCTTCCTGACTCCAGGCTCCTTGCTCTATCCACTGAGCCATCTAGCTGCCTCACATAGTAGGTATTATAAAAATGCTTATTCTCTTCTTCCCTCTTCCCAATGAACTCATGGATCTAGTTAATAATAATAATAATAATAATAATATCAATAACTAGCATTTACATAGTGATTCAGGGTTTGTAAAAGGCTTTACAAATATTATTTCATCTTAAGCACTAACATTTATTAACACTTTAAAGTTTGCAAAGCCCTCTATGTACATTATTTAATTTTATTTTCACAACAACCCTGTGCAGTGCCATTTTACAGATGAAGAAACTGAGAAAGAGAGGTTAAGAGACTTCCCTTAGGGTCACATATCTAGTAAGTATCTGAGAATGTATTTGAACTCAGCTCTTTTTGACTCTAAGTTCAGAATTCTACCCACTATTTTGTTGTTCAATCATTTCAGTCATGTCTGGACCCCATTTGGGGTTTTCTTGGCAAAGACACTGTAGTGGTTTGCTATTTCCTTTTCCAGCTCATTTTACAGATGAAGAAAATGAGGCAAGCAGGGGTCTTCCTAACTCAAGGCCCAGCACTTTATGCGTTATGGTACCAACCTCTATCCACTATACCTCCTAGTAAAAAGGATAGCAGATGGGGACAAATTTCTTAGTGCTTTCTATATAATGACCTCCTTAGTAGAGGCCTCGTGGCCAAGTCCTAGGCTCTCTTCCACTCCTTCTTCTCCCTTAAACATCATTTGTCCAAGATGGGGTTTGTCATCCTTGCCCCAGGTTCCGAAAAAGCTCCTAACCATGGCTCTGCCTCCACAATATTCCCCAAAGTGGTCATTCTGTACCTTGAGCTTGATGGCCTGCAAGAAGGGGAAATCCACAAGCAATAGCCCTTTCCATTCCTTCAGATCTTTCATGGTTAAGAAACATCTTCTGATTTTGACCCTCAATCTTCGTCTTTGCAATTTCAAAGTCTTGCTTTTGAGTTGTGAGGAAAAAAAAAGTCTATCCCTGTAGATGGCTTCTTGATAGCACCTATGGAAAGGTAAGAGTATCTAAGCTTCCAGCCCAGGGCTGTGCCCAAAGAAGACTGAGTGTGCCCCCCATAGGACAGAAGGATTACTTTGTAATCTAGTCACAGAAAGAAAAGGATTATTATCAAGTTAAAAAGCAAACTGACACACAGAATACTAATACTACCTGCCTACTTGATGATAAAATGTTGATGACAGGGCCTATTGAAAATCCAGGTGAATCAGAATGAAAGCCTAAATGGATGCACCTCTCCAATTTAGATGATCTTTATTCTCTGTTAGGAAATATTTTGCTGAATGGAGATTGAATTCAGGCCTCGTGCATGCATTTATTTTGATTTAATATAATTTTGATTTAAAAGCAGGAGCTGATTGCTCAAAGGGGGGCTAGTGGCAGTTAATCAGCACTGTACTGGGTGAGAATTTTATTTATAGTATGGAGGAGAGATGAGAGAGAGGTACTGCTGCACCATAGTCAGAGGACTGCCTTTGGAGTCAGGGAGACTTCAATAGAAATTTTCCCTTTATATGGACTTGCCATACCTTGAACAGGCCACTTAACTTCTCAGTACTCCACACAACCCCCTACCACTATAAGTTACAGATGAGTTACTACTTTGCATTGGTGGAAAGAGTAGCCATAGAGGGCATTCATTCTCTAAACTAATGAAATCACTGTCCTGGCCCAAAAAATAAATGAGAGAAACAAATGA
The DNA here is from genome assembly GCF_900497805.2 of Vombatus ursinus. Lineage (NCBI taxonomy): Eukaryota > Metazoa > Chordata > Mammalia > Diprotodontia > Vombatidae > Vombatus > Vombatus ursinus. The sequence goes on from NW_020949772.1 coordinate 2,149,525, forward strand.
AATTGATTTCAATTTCAGTCACTATTTCCTCAGTAGCTACTGTGCTAGGTTGGAGAAGAAAGAAAATATGAGACAACCCCTGCCCTCAAGAAGCTTACATTCTGGGCAGAGCCAAGATGGTGGAGTAAAAGCAGTGACTTGCTTGAGCTCTCCCCCAAACCCCTCCAAACACCTGTAAAAATGACTCTAAACAAATTCTAGAGTGGCAGAACCCACAAAAAGACAGTGAAACAAATTTCCAGCCCAAGACAACCTGGATGGTTGATTAGAAAGGTCAATTGCACCAGGCTGTGAGAGGAGCACAGTTCAGTGTGTGCCATTCAGGCAAAGACCAGGCCTCAAAGAACATGGAGCAGGCCTCAGGGGACTGAATCACAGGCAGCTGTGGCAGTTTCCAGACTTCTCAACCCACAAATTCCAAAGACAACTTAGAAGGTCAATAGGAAAGGTCTGTGACCCTGGTGAGGGAGAACCTTGGTCCCAGCCCTACTCCCTGCTGGGGCACGGTGCAGTGGCTGCTTCTGCAGCTCCCAGTCCACAAAAGGAGAGGGAATCCTGTGGCTGATCAGAGGGGGATTACAGGGATCTCTTTGCTGGCACTGAGGCAGAATTCTCTTGCTTTGCCCATGCTTAGATCTGGGTCACAGTTCTGGGTGGCAGTCCTGGGGCAAGGAGGAGTGCTAGTGTGGTGAAGCTTGTAGTGGTGGTGTAGAAGGAATCCTCCTCACCATTCCAAGGCAGAAAATAGTGCTTGTGGTCACTCTTAGACCAGAGCCCAAGCCAGGAAAGGAGTAAACACCTCTCCCTTGATCATACCACTTTGGAAGAATAGAAAATTTGCAGTTCCCTAGAAATATCTCTGAAAACAGCAACACAAAACCCCCGAAGCTTGGGACAGTACATTCTCCACTCTGGAAGCAGACCCCTACCTTAACAAAGGGTTTAAAACTCAAGTAATTGGCTGGGGATATGAGAAAACTGCACAAAAAAAAGTCAGAGCATAGAATCTTTATTTGGTGACAAAGAAGATCAAAACATACAACCAGAAGAAGACAACAAAAGCTGGGAAGAGAAAAGACAGTGATGCAAGAAAATCATGAAAAACAAGTCAACAGCTTGCTAACAGAGACCCAAAAAATACTGAAGAAAATAACACCTTAAAAAATAACCCAACCCCAATAGCTAAAGAGGTTCAAAAAAACCAATGAGGAGAATGCCTTCAATTCAGAATTGACCAAATGCGAAAGGAAGTCCAAAAGCTCACTGAAGAAAATACTTTCTTAAAAATTAGAATGGAGTAAAGGGAAGCTAGTGACTTTATGAGAAATTAAGACTTTGTAAAACAAAACCAAAAGAATGAAAAAAAATAGAAGACAATGTGAAATATCTCATTGGAAAAACAACTGACCTGAAAAATAGATCCAGGAAAGACAGTTTAAAAATTATTGGACTATCTGAAAGCCATGATCAAAAAA